>NC_090732.1:94809694-94907194 GCF_036898095.1 Palaemon carinicauda | reverse complement strand
GACAAAAATTAGAGGAATCTTATGTTAGAACCCTTGAAAGTACAGCAATCATAAAACTACATATGGCCAGTGAGAAAATCCCAATTGAGAAAATAGTTAGATTGGGAAAACCTAGAATTTTTAAGAAAGAGGAATACCTGAACAACTTCAGATTTTCAGATGTCATAGTTGTGTTTAGTGAATCATGGGAGGAATTGCAAAAGATGATAGAGGATTTGAATAAAGAAAACAGAAATGTAGTACTGAAAATTAATATGAGTAAAACTATGGGGTTCAATGAAAATGCAGACAACTAGGGATTATGGATAAACCACTACGGACAATTGTTTCCCCGGGACAAGAGAAAGAGATAAACAAGATGAGCATGGGATAGAGCTTTTGGTAAACAAAATGGGATTATGAAAAGTAAAATGCTACATTCTGTAAAAATAAAAGTATTTAATCAGCTGTTCTAACTAGTATCAATTTATGCATCGGGAACTTGGAGCATTAGAACATAAATTAGTTACAAATCAATAAGTTAGGGAGAGAATAATTATGGGAATAACACTAAGAGATTTTAAAAAAGTAACATGCATACGAAAGCAAAATAAATTAGAAAATATTCTAACAACGTTCAAAATAAAAGAAATGGACATGAACAGGACATATAATGAGAATGACATTAAGATTGATATTATGAATAACAGAATAGGTCTCTAGAGAATACTAAAGAAGCAGGTGAAGAAGGAAAAGACGATGGATGACGAGCTAAGTAAATTGGTGGGTATAGACTGGAATGGAAAGGCCTTTAAGCTGCAAATGGAAACATCAAAAGAGTATGACAAACCACGCTAAAGGGTATTAATACTGTAGATTATGGGGAATCTTTTGACTCCGTCAAATCTTCAGCAGTAATAAAAGCCTTTCAAAGACAAGGAAGAGATGAACCTTATGTTAGAACACCTGAAAATATCTATACGTTAAGTACAGCAATCATTTACAGATTGGCATAGTTCTACTTAGTGAATCATGGTAGGAATTGCAAATGATGATCGAAGATTTGAATAGGGAAAGCAGAAATGAAGGACTGAAAAGGAATGAGTAAAACTATGATAATGTTAAATGAAAGTGCAGAAAGATAAAAAATAAGGGTTCTGGACGATCCTCTAGAGATTGTTTATGAATATGCGTACTTTGAACAGACAGTAAGTGTTTCCCCTGGACATGAGACCAAAATTAAAAGAAGAATAATATGCGATGGAGAATGTTTGGTAAACAAAACAAGATTATGAAAATTAACTTATCCATCAGAAACTTGCAGCCTCGCTAAATACTTAAAACATAACCTAGTTACAGCTCAGAGCTATGGAAAGAATAGTGATGAGAACAACATTGAGAGATGGAAAATTAGCTATAAGGATAAGAGCATTATATAGAATATTCTAAACCATGTAAAAAAATTAAAAATTAAATGGACGTGGGCAGGATATATAATGAGAATGACAAATAATAGATGAACAAGAAGAATAAGAGAATGGGAACCTAGACATTGCTAACTAAGCAGAGGAAGGAAGAGAAGACAATGGATGGAGGAGCTAACAAATTTGCGAAAATAAACTGGGTGTTGTCATCATATAAATATATATATATATATATATACATGTGTGTGTGTGTGTGTGTGTGCATATATATATATATATATATATATTTATATATATATATAGATAGATAATTAAATAGATAGATAGAGAGAGGGTTAAATATTCAAATCTAATATATACGAATGTATATAATGTATAAACATACAATATATATATATATATATATATATACTGTGTATATATATAATATATATACATACATACATATATATATATATATATATATACTGTGTATATATATAATATATATACATACATATATATATATATATATATATAGATAGATAGATAGATAGATAGATAGAGAGAGAGAGGGATAGATATTTACGTTTAATACACACACACACACACACATATATATATATATATATACACATATATAAACATTTACACACACATACATATATTATATATATACACATATATATACACACATATATACACATATATACATATATATATATATATATATATATGGCTAGAACCCATGCTGGCAGGGACCCTAGCCGTAAAGGTGGTGGTTCGAATCCCCACCCGGCCAGAAGCTGTTACCATAAAATGACTTCCAAAGTGGATATATAATCCCAAGATAGAATTCGGTATTAAATGCCATTCGTGGGTGATATTTACATATATATATATATATATATATGTGTGTGTGTGTGTGTGTGTGTGTGTGTATGTGGACATGTATATTATTATGTTTTTGTGTTTAAATTTACGAAAAAAAATCTAATTACAGTAATTTGGTATAGAGTAAGCGAACACAAACTTTTGGTCTATGTTAGATTTCAATACAATACGAAATATCCCTTCCAGTAAATTTCACATTTCGCATTCAGGTCTCAGAAGGAGAGAGAGAGAGAGAGAGAGAGAGAGAGAGAGAGAGAGGGGGGGGGGCAGACAAAAACACGAGAGCAGAAGAGTCAAAAGTATTAGGGAACAAAAGCAAGATGAAATGTAAGAAATTAGTTTTATGAATTAATAAAAACCAATGAAAAAAATAAAAGGAAAGATAAATAGATATCTGGGTCATGAAGAGGAACTAATTGAGAGAGAGAGAGAGAGAGAGAGAGAGAGAGAGAGAGATATTCCGGCTCTGGAATGGAATTGCAATCGTATCTCTCTGGCAACAAAGGGTAGAGACACACAGCTCTACATTAATTTCACCTCACGATGAAGGTTCTTGCGTGTATGCATGAAATTTACTAGGAACTAATAAACTTGAATCTATTCTACATAGCCTTTATTGACAGGGTAACACTTGTTAATATGCTTCATTTAAGCTGTACCCAAATCCACTGGGAATATATGATCAAATAAGAAAAATGTATATCTGTGACGAAAAGAAATTATGATAAAAAAAAAAAAAATATTGGCTTCGTTCCACAAGAAATCTCTATCTAAGATTGATAGTTTGAACAAACAAAATAGTACTTCAGATTACAATAGCTTGAACATGTAATACAGTAGCAATATAACAAAATTACAGTATGCGAGTAATTAAGGGAGCTCTACTTTACAGTAAAATATTGTTAAATACACCAAGCTCTGTATATTTTTTTTCTACCTTACAAGATATATATATATATATATATATATATGCGTGTGTGTATGTGTATGTCTCTGTGTTTATTATATAGACACTAGAGAGAAAGATCGATGGAAAGCTGAGAGATGAACAAGCAGGCAGGATTTAGAAAAAGTAAGAATTTGTACTGACCAAAGTTTCATTTTAAGACATTTTGTACAGCAATGTGTAAAATATAGGAATGCAATTTTGATATTTATGGACTGTGAAAAAGCCTATGAAAAAAGCCTTCCATAATGTTATTATGGAATTCCTCTTAAATATGTAAATTTGATTAAGTCTGTTCATGAGCATAGTAAGAGAAAAGTTAATGTTAGTGGAGTCCAATCAATCAATTTCTAATGAATAGTGGAGTACTCCAAAGGAATGTGTTGTCACCTATTTTCATCCTCTTGATGGATTTTCTAGTTGATGGAACAATTGAGGATGGTAGAGAAGGATTGGACTGGATTAGTAATAGGAAATCACCTGACCTAGAGTATGGTGATGATTCTGTCCTTATTAGCAGAACAACAGAGGATTTGCAATGTTTGCTTACTAGAATAAATGAAATATCACACGAGGTTGGGCTCAAGATAAATAGAAGAAAGACAGAAATGATGAGAATGGAATATGCAAAGGAAGATGAAATGTCATTGGAAGAATGGATCAATGAAGTAGAATCATTTAGATATTCAGTAACTATGATGTCTAATACAGGGTCTTTAAAATTGGTGTAATGAAAGATTGCAAAAGGCAAATCAGACAATTGCTAGGTTAAGTAAAAGTTGGAAATCAAATCGCCTGAAATTACATATGAAAATCAGGCTATATATCAGTTTAATGAGACCGCTGTTACTGAATGGACTTGAGGCGTGGTTTAAAGGTTTTTTAAAGGCTACTTATGAATGGCAGAGGCAAGGGCCAGTGACATTGCCCTATCAAGCAGGACAGTGCTCTATAGACTGACCATGTATACATATGATCAGCGCCCAAGCTCCCTCTCCACCCAAGATAGGACCAAGGAGGACTAGGCAATGGCTGCTGATGACTCAGCAGATAGACCTATAGGCTCCCCCAAACACTCCATCCTTAGCTCAAAAAGAGGGTGAAGCTGCAGCGACCAAAAGAACAACCGAGTTAGAGCGTTCACCGGTCAGGAACATTACCACATCGGCTACATCGGCCACAACAACAATATCAATGGCAATGAAACAATATCCAACAGATTTTATAGATTTGAAAACAAAGCCCTCAGAAGAATATCGGGAGTAAAATGCCTGGACAGGATTAGAAATGAAGCTATACAAGAGATTACTCAAGTGCCATATGTGGATGATATCATGGTGAGGGGAAGAGAGATTAGTTTACCAAACTTTTAACTGTACTCAACAAGGCACTAGAAGAGTCGGATGACCCAGGCCTATATGACTGAGGAATATGAAGTGTGACGTAGGAGTTGATGAATGGAGAAGTAGCTATTTAAAAGCTCAAGAGAGAGGCGATTATATATATATATACATATATATATATATATATATATATACATATATATATATATATATATATACATATATATATATATATATATATGCTTATGTGTGTAAGTACATGTATCTCTGCATAAGTGAATTTGTATCTAAAATATAATAATCCCAATGATATTATAAATGTCATAGCCTATTGACACACAGGAAGAAAAATATGCAATATCTACACGCCAGAATATGACTAAATTTGGAGGAAAAAAAAATCATAGAGACACATGACATGAAGAGGTTTTGTTTACCATTATTCTTTATTTGTTAGATTGAAATATATCTCAACACATTTTCTTGCTTGTATGTGCCTTTTAATCTACTGTTATACCACATAGAAATTATTTACAGTTCTGGCAATTTCAATGGTTCCCGTAATATATGAACCTCTCCAATTTGAAAAGAAAAAAATGGCAAGTGCAGTTAGAAAAAAGTTGATTAGTTCGAAAATCCGTACTAATATCAGTGTTGGAATATCTTTCGCAATTCAGTTTTAGTTTAGTAGACAAACTATTAAACGAATACATAATAAAATGAATAATAAGGTAACATTACAATATTCGAAAAAAATCCAACATTTATTCTTCTTTTCTTCGTTTCCTCTACTTTCATAATCATAAACTTTGTAAAACTTCAAAGAAAAATAAGTTTTGGAAAAATGCCGCACATTTTCTAATGATATCGTCTTTGTATTATCTCAACTATAACAAGTGCATATGATCAAATCTTAGTACTAACTATGTCTTTAATGACTTAAAAATTAACCTTTTTATGCATTTAAGGAATTCCATCAGTTACCCCAGTTTCCCTTTTCCCGATCTTCAACCATGCGGATATATAATGCTGAAGAGAGAGAGAGAGAGAGAGAGAGAGAGAGAGACAGAGAGAGAGAGAGAGAGAGAGAGAGAGAGAGAGAGAGAGAGAATAGTTAATATACGAAATAACACCTTTTTGTTCATTTACTAGCATTCACTAAATCTTGAGATTGTACCAGTCACTAGGCGAGATCATCGTTTGTAATAAATCTCCCTTGGAAATTGGAAAATTATACTCCCATTGATGGATACCAGAAGTAATGCTTACATTACTATAATTAAAAATCCAAAATCAAATAGGACTGTAATAATTTAAAAACATTTCAATATTCAGAATCAAGATAAACTCGATAGAAGTTACTTACTGAATTCAGATAGAAGGTCAATCCAATTATAT
Organism: Palaemon carinicauda; assembly: GCF_036898095.1. Lineage (NCBI taxonomy): Eukaryota > Metazoa > Arthropoda > Malacostraca > Decapoda > Palaemonidae > Palaemon > Palaemon carinicauda. The sequence continues at coordinate 94,901,231 of NC_090732.1, read as the reverse complement.
TCTTTGCTATCTGGTATACAGTAATTGGATACAGAGGAGAACAAAAACAATTCTATGTTTGTTACATGAATGCTTTTACTTTATCTTTGAAATTAACCCATGTTTTCTCTTAAGTTTCCAGAGTATTATATCTATTCATGCGAATCATTGCTAGGAATTAGATGTTTGATTATCGATGCTTTGACCCAAATATTTCATATTCTTACTGTAGAAAAAACAAAAACAAAACAAAAAATCTCGAGGTTCTAAATATCTACATAGCATTCTAAGAAACTTTGTTTCTAAAATAAATCTTCTTTAGATGATTACTGAATGTTCCAAATTCAACTTCAAACATTTTCTAAGATTTTATAAAATTGTATTCAAGGTACATTGAAGTTCCAACCCCCCTAAAAATAATAGGTTCACCCTGTAAAACTTTAATGCGATGATGAATGAAGACACGCTTCATTTTGTTGGCATCAATGTCGTCACAGTAAAAATTATATAAATGTTACTCTTTCATTTCCTCGGTAATTTCAATTCACTTAGTTTATTTTACCGAAAACTGCAGCATATAAAATGGAAAAAGGAAATTCAAATGTCTAAAAATTATCAGTTAAATTAGTAGTGTTTTGACAATGAATAGGTGTAAGGAAATGGTGTATAAAATGAATTTGAGAAATAACGAACTTCCTTTCACATTTTACTTTATCCATTACACTAGCATTGTAATACTGGGCAGAAAATTAGAAATAGCAAGGAATGTTTCATAATGTTAAAGCTTTTCAATTACAGCGGTTAGAGAACGTTAGAACAAGCCTGATTACGGCGGCAAACATAAACCAAGGAAAATCGATTATCAACAGTGATGACGTCAGAAGTAAGTGATGGTTCAGTAGCAGCTTTGCAAATATGAAAAAAAAAAAAAAAATAATTGATAATGGACGGACAGTATGCATATATAAAGGAATTAGAATATGAGGTCAGGTCATAGAAATCTATGAAAATAGCAAAGTAGATGGTAAGTGACAAGAGGTAAACCAATGATTAAGGAAAAGATAAAGATACAAAAGCTGGCATAAGCGAAAACTGCGTCAGCATACTTTGGGGTGATATGGGTTTGTCAAGGTAGTGGATATTCGATGAATTCAAACTTTGCATCCTTGAATACTTCCCAACTAAGTTTAAGAACTTTAAAGCTGGGGACATTTGACCTTAGCTTTTAATAAAACATCATTATTATGGGAAAAATTTAACGTTGATCTGACAAACTTTGAAATCACAATTATATTTTCTATGAATATTACAGCTCAATATATGTTCTCTATAACATGTAAGATTTTAATAGGCACTCTCTCCAACAGATTGGAAACAGACTAAAGAAAAGAATATATAACCAGGCAATGAATAAAGCAATCATCCTAAATAGTTTCAAAACTGACATAGCTTATCCTTCGAGGTGTCTGGCCTGGCACAAATCCAGTTCAAAGAACATTCTCGTAATCTATGCAGTAAAATCTCTCTTTCTCTCTCTCGTCCCCAGTGGTTTGTGACTGACAGATCCGTGGCCATCAGTTACCAAAAGATGAAGTTCGTCCGGACTAGACTTTTAGGGAATTTTCATCCCTGACTGATTCTCTTTTCTTTAGTTGATGTATGGGAAACATCGCAAGGCCCTTTCTGAATTGAAAAAGATAAGGGTGAGGGGGATGGACTGGGAGGCTGTTGTTAATGGAGGTTGAGAGCAGCCGATAAAGACAGTCACTGCCAAGTAATTGAGGCACTGCAAAGCAGAGGGATAATGTACAAATTCATTTTGTTTTAAGAATATAGCTAAATAGAAGTATTTCCATTATATTCTCGCAGATATTTGTTCACTTCTAAATTATATATAATTTTGTATGAAATTCGGTTAAACGCTTCTTAATATAATACTCAACACTATAGATATCCAGGACCCCTAGTTATATTGGTGATCATTCTATTGTACCAGCAACTATCTCAAAATACATCAATAAATTTCATATTTCTTCGTAAACTAAGTAAGGAAGATTTCCAAAGTTATGCTTCTGGGAAAGCTGCATGCTTTTTAGGAAATCTCATTCATAGTTTAAAGAATTGTCGACACCAAAAGTGAATTTAAGAAAATTCTGTTGAAAGTTCTTTAAAATCATTGACAAAAAAAAAAAAATAAAAGAAAGCTTTTCACTTGATTCTAGAGAAGCATTAAAACCAAATATGACACATACAGTATACATACATACACAAACACATAAATGTATGGATTTATGTATATGTACATTACACATACATACACAAAATCGCAAATACATACATACATACACACACACACACACACATATATATATATATATATATATATGTATGTATATACACACACACATATATATAATATATCTATATATATATATATATATATATATAGGTACTTTACTTACTTTAAGGGCTGTTTTTCTGGTCTTATACAAATCACTCACATACGCACACACACAATCACACATATACGTATATATATATATATATATATATATGAGTGTGTGTGGGTGTGGGTGTGGGTGCGGGTGTGTGTTTTTGTGTTTGTGTTTCTGCATTTTTATACACGTATTGAATTTACACATTTTTTCCCTCGGTGAAGATGTTAATATTGAGGTTTTAAAAGGGTTTTTTAGAGCACTTGGTTAATAACGATATGACATTCAATTATATGGAAAGATGAATGTAACCCTGATTGGTCTTAATAGAGCTTAGATAAATATAATCGGACCAACGGAGGGTTCTTTCTTTCCCACGGGTTTCCGTAGTCTCTTCTAGTGCTCCATTTTTATTGTCAGTTAATCAGTATTTCGAGGAAGGAAAGAATGTCAATATTTGTGCTCCAGTAATTAGTAATAGTACATAAACGCAATAACCTACTATTCCATTAACTGTAAATCCGTTCCCCTTCAATGGCGGATTATTCCATTAGAGGAAGTTGGTTTTCGCCTGCAAAACAATAAATTCGGTGTCATGAAGAGACTGCATCACCAAATGACTACAATATAATTATTGTAGTATTTAGAAGAACTTGAATATTCTTTTTTTTTTTTTTTTCTTATTGACAAATTACAAATAATTGATTACGACAAAAACAAAAATTACGTAATGCGCTCGTATACTCTGGAAGGAAACAGTGTTATTACTCACCCTTCTACTAATGTTTTCAATGCAATCTGATAAAGAAAACATCTTAAATATGATAACATCTATCCCTTTTAACTTAATAGCCGGGCTTGTCTTTGTTGTGCGATGATCCAAATATTTTGAAAATAAGAAAGGCTTCTTCAAATAAAAACGTTAATAAAAACTAATGCCCTAATTTGGTGTTACCAAAATTTGTATTATTAGTAAAACGTTTTCATAGCAAATCAGCTATCAAAAGTATTCAGATACAATAACGACGAACTGCTGGAAAGAACCGCGATGAGGAAGGTGAGATGGATTGTTGGAATATAACTATTCGAAAGGAGTAAGAGTCTATAAAAGATGATGTGTGGTATATGTAATGTAAACGAGAAGGCTGAGGAAGCTCTCATAAGCTACTATGGCGATATAATAATAAGGGAGAATATAGGAGAGACCTAAGGTTGTGCCACTGATGGGGAGGAGTCTGGGGCGGCTGCAGATTAAATGGATGAATATACATTATCTATCTCTTTATCTATCTATATATATATATATATATATATATATATGCATTAAAGGAGAATTGGTGTACCAAAACCATTAAATCCTGCTGGTTGACCAACACATAAGAAAAATGAAAGCCTTGGGTTTTAACGAAGAGTAAATAGGGAGGCCCCAGTTTTTCCTCTTTACCGAAGCTTCATTAATTCTCCATTTTTCTCATTCCTCAATACCTCTCTCTTACTTTCTCCCGCTCTCCGTGAGTTCACTTTTTCTTTTGTTTCCCATGATATGTTATCCAATGCTTTTAAGAGCTATTAAGGAGTTTAATGAATAGTTTCAACCCGTATTTCAACACACTCGTCACATCAACTAGAAGAATCCGAGCCTGAACATAATGTATATTAAATGCAAAATTGTCAAATCTATACAGGAAAGGTTTAAAGGTCATTCGTGAGTGGTAAAGATCGACAAATATGATGAAGACCCAAGCCCCTCTCCACTCAAGCTTTGAAGAGAGAGGGTCAGCCAAAGGCTACTGACAACTCAGCAGGTAGATCTAAATCAATCCTACAATAATAAACGACACATGAATGGTAATACAAGAACATTTTGATTTAAACAAAAAATTATCATTCTTACAGCTGTAACACATAATGTAAAGCTAAAATTACTTGGTGTTATGAGTATCATCAGTAAATTTTGATGCAAAGTTGGTTCAGTTAGTACAATAATCAAAGGTTCACACTTTTGAATGCACAAACTACAGGATACAAATTCAGATTAAAATAAAAAATTTATAGAATAAGGAATTATATTCAATATAGTCTTTATCAATCTTGCTTCTAGGTTTGTTCCTTAATAATTTTTAAGGACTTGAGAATAATAAATGTCCTAATATCAAAACTATAAACTTGGACCAAAGACGGGATTCACAAAATTGTGATTTTTATAAGGTTTCTTAGATATATTTATATTTATTAACCTTTTCAACCCTGAATGTAGAAACGTGAAAATGATACTAAAAATTGATTTAGATTTTCATATTTTCTTGTCCTCGTATATGATTACAAAATATTCTCATGAAATGTTTTTATACGCGTATATTTCTGTTCAGGGGAAATGGTGCTTGATTTAGAGTTGAGAAATTCCCACTCGGAAGAATGGGTCGCTTTTCGTTTGCAGTGTGGCTAACTACCTAATTAATGCACTATTTCCTTGACGCGTTTTCTTTTACTCTATTTTATATTTCTATTTACTTGGCAAATCCACTAAAGTTCATGTAGCTGCTTAACAAAGGGAAGTGTGTGTAGTGCACGTGTAGCAAGCAACACAGATACAATTTAATGAAGAAGGACGTCTTATCAAAGGTTTCTTCGATATTACAACTGTTTGTTTGACTCTGATTAAAAAAGTCGTTATATGTACCAAGCTAATTTAAACTATATTGATTCCATTGATAAGTTATGTATCTTTATGCCAATGTCAACGTTATCGACAAAAAAAAAAAAAAAAAAAAAAAAACCGTTAATTATAAACACTAATTATCACCCCCTATGTGACCCTTTGAGACCTATAAATGCCTGTGTAGTCTGTGAGTATAGTTAATTTGTCTGAGAACTGTTATTTACTTTATTTCTTTCGCCCGTCACAAGTGCAATAGTATACAGTACCATATGAAATTAAATATTAATAGAATTAAAATATAATAAAACTAATATATATATATATATATATATATATATATAAAGAGAGAGAGAGAGAGAGAGAGAGAGAGAGAGAGAGAGAGAGAGATAATCAAAACTGCGCATATATTCTCTTCCTCATTTATTCTAGACTCTGATTCAAGTGAAGATGACAGTTCTGGGAAGTGAGTACGAAACAGAAGCATGCATGAATACAGCACATCCCAGAGGAGAGGTATTTGCCAATATTTGTTTCAAAAGCTTCTCAAATATCATCAAAAGACCCTTTGAAATTGCGCTTTTTTTCTCTATCCTACAGATCGCTCACTCTCTCCCTCACACAAACATATACATACACACCTTCTCACTTTGTCAGAGGAGATATCCGGTGCATCCATTTATAAAATAAAAAATGAAAAGAATTAATCATTTGATGGATTACGAAAATCGATTTCTTTTCATTCTGGACACACTAAATTCATTTTAATAATATTACATTGCAAATTCCATAATGTTCCAGGTTTTTTCTTGATTAATGGCAAAATTCAAAATAAGAAAAACAAAAGCTAACGAAATTACATGAATTATTTCTATTCTCGGTTTTCTTTTTTTTTATTGAAAGACTATCCTTTTCAGTCAAGGTTTAGCAAAGCATATAAAACAATTAGTTCATTTGGAAATCTTTCATTCGGATGTTTAATCTAGTTCCGTATCAGAATTTTAAAATAACCTTGACTATGAACAGGTCCTTTAAACATTTGTGTATGATGAAATATAAGATACTGGAAGTTGGGTATGGAATGGAGAGTACGACTATGATAAAATAAACAAGTTGAAACTATACAGACAGGTTCTTCGGATCGAAATCTTCATTAAGTAAGTAGGTAAGAATAATTATTTGGCATGACTGGTTATGCTATGGTATGGAACTCTAAAACTGAAAAAGAAAACATAAAACAACGTCATTTTTTAAACGATAATCAAGAGGAGCTAATACCTAAACTTGTATTTTCCTAATGAAAATATTGTGGTAACGAGAATTAGAGATATTATCATCACATTTAATATATATATATATATATATATATATGTATATATATACATATATATATTTATATATATACATATATATACACACATATAAATATATATATATATATATATATATGTACGTATGTATATATATATATATATATATATATGTATATATGTACGTATGTATATATATATTTATATACATATATGCACACAAAACACACACACACACACACACACACACACACTATATATATATATATATATATATCTTACAACCTATAGAATAAATACCATGTCAGATCCATGACGTAAAGGGCCTGGATTAGATTTCGCCAGTCGTCCCTATATTGAGATTTTAAATCAATACTTCTCCATTCATCATCTACTTCACACTTCATAGTCCTTAGCCATATAGGCCTGGGTCTTCCAACTATTCCTGAGCCTCCTGAGCCTTGCGGGACCACGTTAAAAGTTTGGTGAACTAATCTCTATTGGGGAGTGCGAAAAGCAAGCCTAAAATCATCTCCATCTACCCCTCACCATGATGTCATCCACATATGACACTCGAATAATATCTCTTAATATTTCATTTCTAATATTGTCCTGCCATTTCACTCCCAATATTCTCCTTAAGACTTTGTTCTCAAATCTGCAAAATCTATTGAACATTGTTTCATTATCATACCACGACTCATGTCCATACAGTACCAGGCTACTCTAATAACAAGGAAAACAAATATACAGGGGCAGGACATATAAGAATGACAAATAATATATGGATATTATGAATAACAGAATGGGTCCCTAGAGATTGCATAAGAAGCATGGGAAGAAAATACGATGGCTTGACGAACTACGTTTGAGGGTGTTGGAAAAGCAGGATGCTATAAGCCCGGGGGCCTCAACAGGGAAAATAGCTCAGTGAAAAAAAGGAGACAAGGAAAATAAAATATTTTAAGAAGAGTAACAGCATTAAAATGAACATTTCCTATATAAACTTTAATAAAACAAGAGGAATAGGAATTAAAGAGAATAGTGTTCCCGAGTATAACCTCAAGCAAGAGAACTCTAACCCAAGACAGGGGAAGACCATGGTACAAAGGCTATGGCACTACATAAGACTAAAGAACAATAGTTTGATTTTGGAGCGTCCTTCTCCTAGAAGAGCTGCTTTCCATAGCTAAAGAGTCTCTTCTATCCTTACCAAGAGGAAATTAGCCACTGAAGAATTACAATGCAGTAGTCAACCCCTTGGGAGAAGAAGAATTGTTTGGTAATCTCACTGTGGTCAGGTGTATGAGGACAGAATAGAATATTTAAAGAATAGGGCAGACTACTCGGTGTATGTCCAGGCAAGGGGAAAGTGAGCCGCAACCAGAGAGAAGAATCCAACGTAGTACTGTCTGGCCAGTCAAAGACCCAATAACACACTCTCTCTCTCTCTCTCTCTCTCTCTCTCTCTCTCTCTATATATATATATATATATATGCATATATATATATATATATGTTTGTGTGTATGTGTGTGTGCAGAAGAACCACGGGGAAAATGAAAATACGAAATATAATATAAAGTCCTGACTAGTTTCGTGATACTCCTTCAGAGGAAGTATCACGAAACTAGTCAGGACTTAATCTTATATTTCGTTTTCCCTGTGACTCTCCTGCACACACACACACACACACACATATATATATATATATATATATATATATAAAATAGGTAGTAGGTTTGACAGGACACCAGCCACCCGTTGAGATACTACCGCTAGAGAGTTAAGGGGTCCTTTGACTGGCCAGACAGTACTGCATTTGATCCTTCTCTCTGGTTACGGTTCATTTCCCTTTGTCTACACATTCACCGAATAGTCTGGCATATTCTTTACATATTCTCCTCTGTCCTCATACACTTAACAATACTAAGATTACCAAACAATTCTTCTTCACCCAAGGTGTCAACTACTGCACTGTAATTGTTCAGTGGCTACTTTCCTCTTGTTAAGGGTATAACAGACTTTAGCTACGGTAAGCAACTCTTCTAGGAGAAGGACACTCCAAAATCAAACCATTGTTCTCTAATCTTGGGTAGTGCCATAGCTTCTGTACCATGGTATTCCACTGTCTTGGGTTAGAGTTCTCTTGCTTGAGGGTACACTCGGGCACACTATTTTATCTAAATTCTCTTCCTCTTTTTTTGTTAGAGTTTTTATATTTTATATAGGAAATATTTATTTTAATGCTGTTACTGTTCTTAAAATATTTTATTTTTCCTTGTTTCCTTTCCTCACTGGGCTATTCTCCCTGTTGGGGCCCCTGGGCTTATAGAATCCTGCTTTTCCAGCTATGGTTGTAGGTTAGCAAGTAATAATAATAATAATAATAATAATATACACGCGTGTGTGTTTTAGCACACAGGTTTCTTAGTTTTATATAATCTTAACCAGCGGTTTCAATAAACGGTTAAAAGAAATATCATGGCGCCAATCAAAGCTTCTATTTTATAAGAATTTAACATGCTGCGATAATTATTAGTCTCTACTTATAGTTTAATTGGTGTTTGGTTTCCATTATTATCCATGTGCCCACTCTATTATGTCGTGTACCAAAAGAATTTTAATGAGATATGCCCCTTAATTACAAAACATATTTTCCTTATTCAATAACATAAAGGACTCCCATTCTTCTTGAATATTCATTCATGTGTAAGCGACTTTCGCATTTTTTAGATGAAGACAGTTACCCATAATATATATGATCTATCTTGGTCCTCGATTCCTTTACAGTTCAAAACCATTTTCTGTATTAGAGGCCCTCGTTTTATAAATTACTTATAATGGCCCTTCTTTTATAAATTATTTTCATTGGACCTTGTTTTATAAATCCTTTATATTGGCCCTTGTTTTATAAATTATTTATATTGGCCCTTGTTTTATAAATTACTTATATTGACCCTTGTTTTATAAATTATCTATATTGGCCCTTGTTTTATAAATTAATTATATTGACTCTTGTTTTATAAAACACTTATATTGACCCTTGTTTTATGAATCACTTATAGAGACCCTTCTTTTATAAACTACTTATATTAGCTCTTGTTTTATAAATTACCTATATTGGCCCTTGTTTTATAAATTACTTATAGAGGCCCTAGTTTTATGAATTATTTATATTTGCTTTGTTTTATAAATTATTTATATTGGCCTTTGTTTTATAAATTACTTATACTGGCCCTTGTTTTATAAATTACTTATACTGGCCCTTGTTTTATAAATTACTTATATTGTCCCTTGTTTCATAAATTATCTATATTGGCCATTGTTTTATAAATTGCTTATATTGGCCATTGTTTTATAAATTACTTATATTGGCTCTTGTTTTATAAATTACTTATTGAGGCCCTTGTTTTATATGTTACTTACATTGGCCCTTGTTTTATAACTTACTTATATTGGCCATTGTTTTATAAATTACTTATTGAGGCCCTTGTTTTATATGTTACTTATATTGGCCCTTGTTTTACAAATTACTTATTTTACAAATTACTTATATTGTCCATTGTTTTATAAATTACTTATAGAGGCCCTTATTTTATAAATTACTTACAGAAGCCCTTGTTTTATAAATTACTAACATTGGCCCTAGTTTTATAAATTATTTATATTGGCCCTTGTTTTGTAAATTACTTATATTGGCCCTTGTTTTATAAATTATAAGGTCCTTGTTTTATATATTACTTATATTGGTGCTTGTTTTATAAATTACGTACATTGGCGTTTAATAAATTACTTATATTGGCGTTTAATAAATTACTTACATTGGCCCTTATTTTATAATTTACTTATATTGGCCATTGTTTTATAAATTACTTAAATCAATATATTTATGAGTATAACCAAAACAAATAACAAAATAATTAAATGAGCCTACCAAATACACTATCTCTTTATCTGTGTGGTATTTGGATAAGAAAAGAAGATAGCCCTCACAAAAGGTAATTTCAGATACTTTTCCCAAAAAAGAAGCAACTGAACAGATTGGTAATTGCAAAGTAAACTTGAAGGACCTGAGAGAGAGAGAGAGAGAGAGAGAGAGAGAGAGAGAGAGAGAGAGAGAGTCCTGATTACCTTGAGAGGGGAACCTGAGTGTTCATTAATGTTGCGTTTCTGGTGGGTGCTTAAATTTCCTCATATTTAATAGGCAGTAGTATTTTAGAAAAGAAAATAGGTTTTCTTTAATCCTTTTGTCGCCCGTTTTATGAAAAAAAAATGGTATGAAATTTTACTCTCATAAGTTTAGAAAGAACTCATTATTCTCTTTGTATATTATTTTCACCCTCTTCTTCCCAGTGTAACTTGAAAAGGACGGTTCATACTGTTAAAATGGCCATTTTCTCAAGTAAAAAGCGTTAACTACTGTATTCATTCAAATTCTCAATAAATATGTTAGTCAGAAAATATTTTAAACTATTGAAGAACTACTTTTTCCAAAGGATTTTCAGAAAATGCCTCCCCTCTTCTCTGTCATTATAAGTTGACTTATACAGCACTACAAAATCTTGTAAAACTTTCATGACAGACTTGATTTAAAACTTAAGAAAAGAAAACTTTACTAAGGCATAGTCTCTTACTTATTCACCACAATCTTTTCAATGTGATTTACATGAGCGATATTTCGCTAAATATAAATTGCGGATATAGAATGAACTACACGAAGTGGTAGCTAACCTGGACCTGCTCAAGCGAGCAATCGAAGCTCTAGACAACAAAAGCACTAAAGAGGTAGTACTCTTTTGCTTGGTGTATAGAGTGCCACCGCTTTGCTGCCGCCCTCTTCTTCGTCTTGAGGCTCTCCAGAATTTCATTGCAATTAACTTGAAACCGATTGTTTATTCTTAATCATTCGTGGTATGAGTTTAGTTGGAATTATTTATGAATATCATGCTAGTAATTTAGTTAAACCCATCTGCTACAAATAAACAATTCTTTATCTTGCTCTTAGGCCTCTAGATAAACCTATGCTCGTCTTATAAAAAATATTCATTATCCATAAAGGTACCACATTGAGTGCGGTAAGATAAAGGCGTCAAGTTGATGAAAGAATTCATCCTACGGTGAAAACTGTTTTTTTTTTCCTTACTCGTTTAATTTTGACGTTTCGATGCGTCTCTCTTAAACTCTTCCGGCATATTTCTTTGTCTTTAAAAGGCCGCTTTGATGTAAATATCATAGGGTAAACAAGATCCGCATTATGACCTTAGCCTAACACAAAAGAGCACCTGTGCATTCACTTAAACAATAATTGATATATATATATATATATATATATATATATATATATATATATATATATATATATATATATATACATACATACATATATGTATGTATGTATATGTAGGTGCGTGTATATATATATATATATATATATATATCATCATCTCCTCATACGCCTATTGACACAAAGGGCCGTGCATGCAGGTGTGCAGATTGCTCGGGTCTTGGGTCTTCTGCCCGGACGGGGGCTCTTAGACAATCAGTCATAGCCCCCAAGACTGGGAGACCCGACAGGTGTAGTCAGGGTCTAGTTAGATTTCGGCTCACGAGAATCTTGGTCTGGAGTATTGCTCCGCCCCGAGCAATCTTAATTTTCAGAGTTACTAGAGAATCAGTTTGCCCCAGAGCACACACAACCAGAACAGGCACTCAGAATCTACGTACAGTCGCTGGGACCCGATAGCATAACTGTAGCCACTCAACCCCAAGAGCATAGACCGCTAGGAGGACCAGGATACCAACCCCAAATTGGAACCAAAAGGAAGAGTTTTAATGGTAGAAAAAGTAGTGATAGCAGAAAGTCCCAGTGAGTAGGAGAGACTGGGAGAAAGAACTTCGGTAGCAGGTCTAAGCATAGGTGCTTATCCTTACTCTAGGGGGGGGGGAGATACTAAGGGAGAAAGGAGGGATTGAATAATGTTGGAGGAAGTCTGAACAAGGGAGCAGACTTTAGCTACAAGCTGTAAGATCAAGGGGATCAGCTTCTCAAGGGGCAAGGACTCAGCTTGGGAGATGAAAGTGGAGGCTGAAGGGGAAGGAGGAGGAATCTGGCTAGGATTGGGAATAAGATTGGTGACTGGGGTGGGATCGGTGACAGGTGCAAGGGTAGCGGCAGGGGTAGGAGAGACTGGTTTAAGATCAGTGGATGGACGGCATGGTGGTTTGGAACGTGGAGCCCTTTGGGGTTTTGGTGGCTGTTGTGGTGCTGCTGCTGTACAGGTAGGTGGTGCGGTCTGTAGTGCTGTTAATCTCTTGAGTAATTCTAGACACCTCCTGTTCCAGGCATGTTGAGATTGTGCACAATTGGGGCACTTTGGCCGAGTCTCAAACCCATTCTTGAGTTGCGTGACGACAGTTGCAGACTCCACAGACCGTAGTGCTTCTGCAGTCCTCCTTGTGGTGGCCAAATTGTTGACAGTTGAAATGCTGTAATGGTTCATTCAAAGTCCTTTATGGGGAAGGTTCCCCATAGTTCAAGGTCTAGTGATTGTGGGATTGGCCCAATGTAGGTGACAAGTGATTCTCCTTGTGGACTGCTTGTGGCTGCCCAGGCAGTGTTCAGCATTGGCAACATTGTTGCAGTCCGTGATGAAGGACAAGAGGCATATTGGTGGGAATGTTGCAGACAGCTGCCTTCCTCAATTGCTTGGCTGGGTCAAGATAAACTAGGGAGGATTCCCTCAGAAGAAGGTTGGCGCTATTCTGGTCCTCTGGGGTGATAATCATATCACCTTTGAGATTGGCTCTGGCAGTCATCTTGATTCCTGGGTTGGCAGTCGCAAAAGCAGCGACTGCTGCATAGGAAGGTACACCTTCGACAGCTGCTTAGGATCCGTCGGAGAAGTATGAGGTACTGGAGCAGGCCTACAGCAGTGGTGAGAGGAGCAGTGGCCTCAGTTAGCTGCTGAGTCATGCACCTGGTGCAGTTGCAATGTGGCAGATGTGACTCTGCCAGCTCAGGGGCCTGAGTGTCGGTGGAAGTTTCAAGTTCCATGGCTGAAGTGTCCTTATCAGGTTCTGGAGTGATAGGCAGTGGAGTGGCAGCAGGAGAGGAAGCCTTGGTTGGGATGCTGGCCGGTGGTATCACAGCAGACGGAGTGTCCAGAATTCTTTTCTTGATAGCAGGTGGTCCTACTATTGCTTGAGAGTAAGTCAGTGTTGCTGGGGGCTGCTAAGAGTTGGGCCTTGGAGAGGCAGCGGCAGTTGGAGTGGCAGGTGAGACAGGTGGCTCTTTGGGTCTCTCCTTGGTGGCAGGTGACGCAGGTGGCTCTTTGGGTCTCTTCTTGGTGGCATGTGACGCAGGTGGCTCCTTAGGTTTTTCCTTGGTGGCAGGGCACCCTGCCTGCCTTGGGGTAGACGTGCAGGGCAGCAGTTGAAGCAGTCTTGGGGTTCTGTCTCGTTTTAGAGGCCAGGATGCCAATGTCATTCTGTGGAGTGACTGGGAGTTGTATTTGTCCCAATAGTTGATAACTTGGTCTGAACACCTGCCACAGTCTCCCCAGTCACATTTGGCAGAGTGACTGGGTAGGTGCGGGTCCTCTACATCATTGGCTGTGATTCCTAAGTGGCGGAGGATGTTGACTCTGTGCCAACTGTAAATCATACACTCCTCACAATTGTACAACTTGTTGATGTACCTTTCAATACAGTTTATGTTTATGCGATCGAGGTTGTCCCATACCCAATCCCCGGGAAGAGAGTAGACATGGTAAAGCTGGACCAAAAACAGGCAGGAAGCTGGTGTCCCCTGTGCCAGGTAAGCCAGGTGGGAACTTGGTGTCCCATGAGTCGGGTAAGCAAAGTCTTGAGTGGGTTGAGATGTCCTTTCAGTGTGGGAGCTGAGCTGAAACTGAAAAGGCCTCAGTTAGATTTCGCCAGTCTCTATCTTGAGCTTTTAATTCAATACATCTCCATTCATCATCTCCTACTTCGCGCTTCATAGTCCTCAGCCATGCAGTTCTGGGTCTTCCAACTTTTCAGGTGCCTTGGGGAGCCCAGCTGAACGTTAGTTGAACAAATCTCTCTTGGGGAGTGCGATGAGCATGCCCAAACCATCTCCACCTACCCCTCATATATATATATATATATATATATGTGTGTGTATATATACATATACATATGTGTATACATATATATATGTGTGTATATATACAGTATATATATATATATATATATATATATATATATATATATATATATATATAACGAGAGAGAGAGAGAGAGAGAGAGAGAGAGAGAGAGAGAGAGAGATCTTATAAACAATTTTCTTTTGATTAGTGCCATTACTCATGTTCTTAATAGTTAAAAGTTACAGATTTTGACGGAGTATCCGACATTGGTTACCATATTTCTTTCTGGATCTACCCCGCCTTCGACCCAACACAATTTACAATTTACTACTAATCATATAATAGGTAAGTCACTGACTGAGCGAACAGAGGCATGTTTGAATTTAAAGGAAACTTGCCCGTTGCGTTTCTTTCCTTGCCTGGCTCAGGGATTGAACTAAGGTACCAAACTGTTAGGCAAGTGTGGTGCCACTGACCCCTAAGAAACAAAACACAAATAGTAGGTGGATGCTTCTTTTGAATACAATACTAAATGTTTCTTTATCAATGTTTATCATTTGGAGATTTTTCTTTTATTGCTACTACTATTATACCCAACCGGTCAAAAATGACATAGCATTTAGATATGCACACAAAGGCACAAGAACCCCGCTTTCACCAGAATATAACTACTCCCACCCACCCGACCCCTACCAAGAGGATGGGGAAAGCTTGCCAACCAGGGTTCGATTCTCAGCCGGTCACAAGCTCTTGTCTTTGTGTGATTTCACCTGGGGCTCTGATCTCGAGGTCGTTAAGAGAATCCAGACATTAATGTATCAAAAATATATATGGCTTATTTGAATATGAAAAACACGTCTAATTGTGAAAAATTTATCACTAATCGAATGCCAAGTAACAAACTACCAATTAGCTACGATGGTGAAGATAGGTTGATTTCAATTTTAAGTACAAAACACCTGAATTCGACAGGTATAAGTACAGAAGAATTGTCATTGACTTTTATCTTTCTTCGTGGCCAAGTGGTTTAGTCACTGTCTACACAAGCTTGCCAACCAGGGTTCGATTCCCGGCCGGTCACAAGCTCTTGTCTTTGTGTGATTTCGCCTGGGGCTCTGAACCTGAGGTCGTTAAGGGAATCCAGACATTAATGTATAAAAAATATATATGGCTTATTTGAATATATACATATATATATATATATACATATATATATATATATATATAAAACTGTATACCTGTATATATATATATATATATATATATATATATATATATATATATATATATATATATATATATATATATATATATATATATATATATATATATATACATATATATAAATAAAAACTGTATACCTGTATATATATATATATATATATATACTGTATATATATATATACATATATATATATATAGAGAGAGAGAGAGAGAGAGAGAGAGAGAGAGAGAGAGACTTCCTCTTTATTAGTCTATATAGGGTGAGTTACTTACCAAAAGTTAATCTTTGGAGACTGAAGTCATTCTGATCATGAAAATACATTTTGATGACGGAAGAAAACGGCGAGCCTCTAAATGCTTCGTTACATGAGAAAAAATCAATAACACGGAATCACCAAATACATAAAATGAAGAACGCCAAACTCCCTTTCGGTAGTGATTCTACTATTTATTAACAGCTAATTCCCTTAGTAACTGAACGATCTGTCTGACTGGTAGCTTGATAAAGATATTACATATAACTTGAATTTGTAACAATTTCAACTTTTGCAACACCCAAATAACAATCAGATACACCTCCAATCCCTCTGCTTCTCACCATTTTATCCATGATCTTGCTTTGCCCTTTGCTCTACACTTCAAACAAAGCTAGCAAATTCTTTTCCTCGCGTTTTCTCTTTATCAAGTACAATTATGGGTTTCCCTTTTATAAAGCCATATAGCGCAAATAATGAAGTCCATTTTCAAACAAAATTCCATATGATTTTCTCTGATCTAATGTTTGAAGATCTACCTACCAACCAATACCATCTGTACCTCTATAATCAATAATTGCATTTAAATCTATTGACGTGACCATTCTTTCCTATTCCCGAAAACCACTAGAGCACATAAAAAAATTTTCTCAGAAGCATTTCCTTTCGTTAAATTCTTTTTTTTTAATCGATCAATGCTTCTCACAATCGTAACTTTTTCTCCTGCCAGATTCAATGCTGTGCATACAATCCTTTTAACAAACCCATAACTTCCCTTTCAGCTGTCCCCGGTCTTTCTCAGAACACGATCGCTATCCTTCAACAGCTCTACGTTGTTTAACTCCCTCTAAATTAATTTCTCTATCCTCTCAATTCCTGTACAAATTACCTTTGAGTCGATCTGTATCAAAATAACCACTTTTACTGTATACACAAATCAGCTACTAAGCATTCCATCCCTTTCAAAGCACATCCGCTCATTAAATAGTTGGATACTAGTTATCTCTCTCTCTCTCTCTCTCTCTCTCTCTCTCTCTCTCTCTCTCTCTCTCTCTCTCTCTGTAAAGTGTTTGAAACTACAAAAACCTTATCACGACCATCTGAAGACTGCAGTACCGCATACAGCAGCGATCATGTTTCATTTTTGGCCCACAGTAACGAAAAACCTAATTGCCATTAGCACCTTTTTCTTATTCATTTTCCCAATCAAGCGATTCACATACATATGCTTTCCGCTCTTTTTTTTATTTTTTTTTTCCTTAACATCAATTTCTCTGTTCAAATATTTCCTACCACTATGTAGTGGAAGTCATCAGTATACAATAAAGATCTTATGTATGTAGTTGACCTGATCTATAGATGAAGATACGCATCCATCATTTGAGGGTGTTCCCTACACAATTGGAATTTACAACTCTACGTAAGGACCATTTTCGCCTTGAGATACAGGTCAAGTTTTCAGCACTAATGCCACTGATTACTACGGGTGACTTTTGAATTATGGTGTAAATTTGTGATTATAATCCAATATATATACACACAGATATATATATATATATATATATATATATATATACAGGGAGAAATTACAAATGATTATAGATTTAAATACAGAAAGCACAAATGTAGGACTGAAAATTAATATGAGAGAAACTAAAATAATGTTCAATGAAATGCAGAAATTACTAATACTGGTTATGGACAAACCTCTAGAGATTGTTAATGATTATACATATTTAGAACAGTGTCTCTCCGGGACATGAGACCGAAATAAAAAGAAGGATAAGCATTGTATGGACAGCCTTGTGGGAAAAAATGAGATTATAAAAAGTAAAATGTCACTTTCTATAAAAAAAAAAGTATTAAATCAGATGGTTCTCCCAGTATTAACTTAGGTATAAAAAACTTGGAGCCTAACAAAAGCCTTAGAACATTAGCTACTTGCAACTCAAAGAGCTATGGAAGGTATAATGATGGGAATAAAAGTAACAGACAGAAAAAGAGCAACATGGATACAAGAGCTAACTAAAGTAGGGGATATTGCCAATCTCGGAGGGACTGGCCTGTCCAGTTCAACATGCTGAAAGGATAAGAGGCCAGGCTAGTCGCGCCAGGGGTATCCTGTTTACCCCCTATACACACTGAAGTGTAAGCAAATTACGATTGAACCCGGATGTAATTAGCATAAAGACATATTTGGTACCATTAGATATTTTTTTTTTTTTTTTTTTTGTAGATTATCCCAATAAAAGCCTCACTTTATAGCTTTTGGTGGATTTCTTTTTAAAAATATAAATGTAACGTGTTTCAATTGCTTGTTCACCTGTATCATTATTGGATCAAATGTACTTCATTTAACATGGATCCTAATGTAATTTGTGTATCATCTTGAAAATAGGATTTACAGATTCTAATGACAGATACGTTCAAGAAATATCAGATATCTATGAAGGATCTTTTATTTAGCTATTTTTTGGTGATTGAATTAATCAAATTTCAGGAGTGAAATTACAATCTATTTGATTTCATGAGTTGTTTTGATAATTTCTAGATTGTTTTATTCTAATTTATTGTATTACCATATTTTGATATTAAAGGTTGTAAAGTGCACAGGAAAAGATTAGTGATGGATTGTTAAAGAGTAAACATCTTAAAGACACAAGATCATACGAATATATATGTATGTACATATATATATATATATATATATATATATATATATATATATATATATATATATATATACATATATATATACACACATATATATATATACACACATATATATACATACATATATATATATATATATATATATACATGATTATATTTCTGGTCACGCTTAACTCTCCCCATCTCTCGGGTAGGGAGAAAGGAGGTAGTCATACCCTGGTGAGGTGAGATAGGGTACATGTGCGTGCATATCTCCCTAAATATTTAGTCGTCAACTTTTGACAGGTCACGTACACTAGTTACATGAATATTGCTGAATTGAATACAAGGATACTCAGTCACAACAAGAAGATCTCACTACCGTGAAGAAAGGAGTAGAAAAACTAGCTGAATATAGGAAATCGATAGGCGATTGTCAAATGAGTGATACGCTTTTGGCAAGGAAAGAAAGTGTAGAAATAATTCGTATTCACAGAAACTGCCAGAAAGGTGTATACAATGAAATTAAACGATAGACATGAGCCAACTTTAAAATGCAAATATTGGCCACCATACAATCTGAGGTACCCAAGTTTATTTGGAAAAACAGTGAATATTATACGAGAAAGATTGTGTTAACGAAAGAAACTTACCAGATCGCACTGGAAAACCTTACTTGCAATCTGCTCTCCTAGAACAGATCAACTCGAAGAAAATGAGAAAAGGAGGCTATTGGATTGTATTGATTTGGTAACAACCGAAGCACGATATCACTCTTATTGTCAAAATGAATTCAAGATAAACATAACAGCAAGTTCAAGACCCGAAAAACAAAATTATCAAGATCGGAAATCTTATTTCAATGTAATTTGTACGCGATTGGAATCTTATACTGAAATGAACAATACGTAATAGAAAACAAAGGTAAACGAAAGATATGGATACCACATTACTATTTTTGAAGGGGAAGATAAAAGTAGCAAGGTTTGTTTCTGTAACATGATGTAACACTTAAGCAATGACAAATGGTACCATGATCAAAAGTATAGTACTCAGCTGAAAGAATAATATCAATGGCTGAAAATTTTATATTAGATGATATTCAACCTTGCAATTTCTACTGTGAGTGTTACCAAATAACAGAAAAATGCAGAGTATTGAATTACATTGGAATGGATTCCTTGGAAACTGCAATTATATATGCAGTCTACTTGTAAAAGTACATTAAAACACTGCAGTATTGGCCAAGCATTAGTTAGCGCCACTCGTTCACAATCTTCTGTCCCGCCCCTACTTTTTGGGCTGGGTGTAGATGTTGACTATATCTTTGGATCGAGGTGGCTTCTTCATCAACTTAAAAAATCAGGGTTTTGTGTTAGCATGGACAAAGTAACGAGGTATAAACAATCTGTAATGGAAAAATGACAACTATAACAAAGAAGTTAGCAAATTAGCTGAATCGTTTACCCAGTGGTCAGGTGGCAACGTTGATCACAACGTCAGAACCTTGGGTTGTAAAGGGTCCCTACACGACATGGGCATAACATTCTTCATATGCAAAAAGTCACTCTTCCATCAAACACAACAAATTGAAGATGGTTGTTGATGTTATTGAACACAAAGGCATTCCAATCATCAAGAACTGGACTGTTGAAACTGATCTTCAAGGAAAGGTGTACGCTGGATCTTATGCATGACATTAATTCTCCTGTCCAATTAGATTTACTCTGAAGCAGTGCTATATTCTTGTAACATAAGGAAACTCTTCCAAACTAGTCTCGCTATAATTGCTCTAAAACCTTCAGATCTCCCATGTATATACTCAGCAATATTATTCATCATAGACCATTCCAAATGTCTTTAAATCTAAACACCCATGGTAACTTTTGATCAGCCACTTTGATTAAAAGCAATAGAGGTAGCACAAACCAGATTAATGAATGTGTCTCTGATCTTTCGTGATTTTCATCTCATGATGAGTTTCCTTGGAAGTATTAGTTACGTTATGAAAGCAACTAGAATTTCCAAGGCACTCCGCACTGTGTATGCTAACAATGCAGTAGAACACATGCTGTCAGGAAAAATCATTTCAAGGGCTCTTAGAGGACACTTTCTTACGACCTCAGCACTTTATTCAAAGCCTTTGTCTATATGGACAAAACAGTGATGTGAATACCACTAAAATAGACATCTCTATTAAGAGGGGCCCTATTTTCGAATTTTTTAAAACTTTAATGACTGAACAACTAGGAAATCTAGAACTAATTGACAGGAAACTTCATGAGGATCCAATAAATTTTAAAGTACATCTTCATACATCAACGGAACTGATCCAGCTAGAAAACCATCTGAAAAGATAAAAATATTACCTTGCAACACAATCTAGAATAGCAAACTTCTGACTTGAGTATATTCGTTATATTGATGTCCTAAAGCTGTTCATAAATGCAGAGACCTTCGATGATAGGATGCCAGAAAACTCAAAACCAATGTCTTGCACGCAGAAAGAACAGGAAACTGGGCATTGCATCTAAGTGCTCTGAGTAAGATGATTGATCAGTCTGATGCGACAAGTCACTACAACTACGCCAAGTGAGCAAGACCTCATTTACAACAGATGCTTGAAATAGAAGCAACACATCCTTGGGCACACACGAACTTACTGAAGCACGGTTAATACACAGTATGAAGTGACTGTTTCTGTGAAGGATTGAGGAAAGATCTGGTAATAGTTATTGAGGCAAAGTATCAGTTCATGGAATAGGTATCAATATCTATGCACCTACAACCAGAAACTTTACCTCAAACTAATAATGCCCTGAAGTTCCATGCATATTGAATCCACCTTCAAGTTGCAAATGGAAATCTCTAAGTCCTAACTGCCTTAACCCTCTGGATTCGGATGGTCTCTAAAGGATGGAATTATGACAACTGTGATTCATTCCTAACTGCATTAACAATCTGGATTGAGGGTGATCTCTAAAGAATGAAATTACGACACCTGTAACAATTCATCTTGAGCCTCCCCAAGAAAGAATCTTGTGATTTATCAGATGCAAATGCAAAATTTCAAACAAAAAAAAAAATTTTTTTGTTCTGGAAATATCTCTTCTTGTGTTCATAGCGGCTGGAAATGGGTATCAGCATGTAGTAGCTGGCCAGGTGAATCCTGTTGCAACATCTATGTCACATCTGAGCTTCTAATAGAAGATGACTTTAATGAAGCAAACAGAAATTTGTTTGAAATGATGGGATTTTATTACACACTTTATTCATGTATTTGCTCAATGTGATGATAATCACTATATAATACAGTAATCATACCAATACTAGTTAGCTTTCTTTAAATATTATGACAAGCTCATACTCAATTTCTTGTAAAATAAGGTCATAAAGATTTTCTTAACAAATAAATATGAATCTGTTGAACGAGAGTAGCTACATGTCTATTAAGGCAAAAAATTATTATGGTTGTATCTTCGCTCTTCCCTCGCACTAAAACGAACATGAAAATTCATGTCTGCTTTTCTCCTCTGTAACATTGTCAATTTTTGAACATGAAAATTCTTGTTGCTTTGAGATTTTGTATATAAAGGAGAGTGTTCTTTAATAAACAACTCAGTTGATTGCATCCTGCCTTCGAGTCATAACCTCTCTCTCGGCACCGTCACATAACCAATGGCACAGAAATATTCGACTACAAAAATAACCACAATATCAGTTGTACCACCGAGGACTTGTTCATAGAAGCAGAAAGAACTATACGTCTACAAGACCGTATTACAAAATGACAGTATTGTTCCTTAACCATCGATGGTTCTAGCTGGCCTACCTTCCCAGTTTTTCAACGTTCCGACCTTCTGGATGGCTATCCCGGGTTTGTACAAAACCTTTGAACCCAACATTTCCTTCAATTACTTTTGAGAATAGTACTATGTATATTCTAGTGTACTAAATGACTGACACTTAAAATACAAACTACAACTCGATAAGAAACGGCCAAACCAACTGTTTGAGAAAATAAGAAAACAATCAAATATATATATATATATATATATATATATACATATATATATATATATATATATATATATATATACCCTTAATATCGATTTCATTTTACTTTTTAAGAATTTTACAAAATGGAAAGTTTATAAAAGTGCATCTACCGCTGCCAGGAATGTAACTCAAGCCTCTTAGGGTTTGAAGCAGATATCACGGTGATTATCAATTTCAGATCATTAGATGGAATAATGGAAGTTACTGTCACATCGCTACTGAAACCAAAAAGAAAGAAAAAATACTCCTACACAGAAGTTTCATAACAGCTTGTTGAATACAGTACACATTTCCGTTAATTTTCAAATCCTATTTTACCCCCTTCTAACAACATATTTCAAGTCTTCTCTCCAACACAGAACTAACACTCAACGATAACTATATAAAAACAAACACGCTATTTTGTAGGATTGAATATGCTACAGATTCTTCAAGTTAATCTCCCATTTCAAATGACATGGAAATTTGTACAAAAATGTTTCATGAAAATATAAAATAAGTGGAAATAACGAAAGACTGCTCTAGAGGATAAATTTGATATTAAAAACATAGAAGCTTTTAGTGAATAATCTAACATCAAAGATGGTTTTGATTGAGTGCCTCCTTTGATGGAAATCGTGTATTCGGGTCATACTTTTTCCATTAGAAATATTCTTTTTTCGGCAGAATAATAAATATGTTTTTGGAATAAGACCCTACCATGCATCACATGAAGAAACAAAGGTAAAAGGTGAACCTCTTCCAGAGCAAACTATTAAGAAGAAGTGTTTTTTGACTTACAATGAGCCAAAATGACAGATGTGTCTTGAGGAAGAAAGTCAGCATCCATATTTAAGCACTAACATAATATCATGATTGTTTTCACCACTTGGTTTGGCAAAAAATAACTGAAAACAAGTTCAAGTGATCGTATTATTTTTAAAACATTTTTGCTTCATATTTTCCTTTCTATAAGTTAATCAGGATGATACGATTACTTGGTAAAAATAAAATCCGCCACACGACTCTACCAACTTTTATACGAAGAAATTCTCTTTTAGGTGCTATTAAATTTTCTATAATTTCTAACCGATTTTACGCTTGAGAAGTTCCACATCATACACTTTTTTCTTTTCTCCTTCAATTCTTCAGATACATTCTTTAGCAGCCGAAACCCCAGATCCCTCAAAAAAAAAAAAAAAAAAAAAAAAAAATCGTCTATAGATGCCAGACGTGAAGATCAATGGCATTGGTGAGTGGGCGGCCAGTCGTGTTTGTGAGGGCGTATGAAAAAGGTGGGGTCTGGGGTGGGGAGCAGCTAAATATCTTCCAGGTCATAAAGATTCCAGTGGTTCCTTTTCCTGCGATCCAGTCAGGCAGCTAGAAGTAACTTGATAACAATCAAATGTTCCACTCCTGCTTTAAAGAGGTTTATCAGATTTGTATAAAACACAATTTATTAATAATCATACGATAGAGCAAGTTTTTAATTTGTGAATATACCTAACTAACAGATATGCATAGCAGCGAAATGTTTACAAATGTGATAAATTTGTAATGGTCCAGAAAAAAAATTATGGGAGCTTGCGAGTTCGTCCCGAAGAACTTCAATAGATACCAAAAAGGCTGAGAAAAATTAGAAAAATATACTAAAAAAAATAATTTTGTGGCTACGTTACTCATTGAAGGTGATGTTAACGATTTAGAAGCTATAACGAAAAGCGCTAAGAACATATTATCTACTGCAAAAAATTACTTTAAAAAAGGATTTGCTGTTAAATACTGCGAAAACACAAACTATTTTTATGAGAACAAGACAATATTGAAATTGTATTAATCCGAATGTAACATTAAATTTTGATGCCAGTCAAATTGAACCCCATAGTAGTGTTAAGGATCTTGGGATTTTCTTCGATAGTTATATGACATTTGAGACACAATGCAGAAAAAAAAATTCACACAATTTTATGACAACCTTGATGTATTTGAATAAAGTAAAGAATGATTTTTGTACCCCAAACACGCTTAATTGTCGTACAATCTTTAGCTCAAAGCTTGATTAATTTGTTATTTCACGGTCTGGGGGTCAGCGAGTATTACTCACCTGAATAAAGTACAAAAACTACAGCATTTTGTAGCTCGTGTGGCCTTTGGGATAATGAGTAAATATGAACATATGACTCCACATCTGATAAAATTGTTGCAAATGAAAGAGAAATACAGATATGATGTATATGTTTTCATCTTTAAGATTTTAAGAGGTATTTTACTAGAGTGGCTGTATAATTTTGAGACTGTAAACTCCATTACTAGACAGGATGATAATTTGACCGAAAGGAGAGAGATGTAAGCGAGAAATCTTTGAAATAATCGACCTATATTTCATTAAGAGACTCCCTCGCTACCCTCTTTCAAGTACAAATTAAAGAAACATCTTTTAAGCGTTATTTGATTTTTCTATCATATCTTAATATTTTAGGTACTTATATTTCTATCTATATTTCAAAAATATTAAAATTATTATTTACATTTTGCCTTAGTCTTTTATGGATTTTTTATGATGTTTTTCGGGTTTTTAATGCTTTAAAAACTTAAATTTCTATCAATACTTTCAAAGCTCTGATAATATATTTACCTTAGCCCGACTTTGTTATTATTATTCTCTGAGCTTTGTATATATCTAGCAATACTTTTACAGCTTTTATAATGTACAGTATCTAGTTTTTATGACTTTTCTACATTAGGTTTTCTGTGCTATTAATGTTTTAAATGCGTATAATTTTACCTGTACTTTTAAAGGTATTATATGATATTTTGTTTTACTTCTGACTTTTATAAAAATCTTTATTATGGTTTTCTATCTTTTTAATGTTTCAAGTACATATATTTTTATCAATACTTGTAAAACTTATATATGATGTTTAGCATATATTTTTATCAATACTTGTAAAACTTTTATATGATGTTTAGTTTTTCCATGTACTTTTCTAGGAATCTTGATTATGGGCTTTTATGATTTCTAGTGTTTTGATTATACATATTTTCATCAATACTCTAACTATTCTGTATGAATATGCTGAACAGTCGATATTCCTGAAGATTATGAACATCAAATTTTTTATTATTATTTTTTTTTTTATTTTAGCGTTTGCTTAATTTTGAAATATGTATCCTCTTACTTGATGCTTTATAAGATTTTTAATATATTAACACCCAATGTAATAACTGGAAATAAGAGCAACTCATATTTCACTAGCAATGTGAAAATAACTGCTTTGGTATCTATGGAATAAAAGAATTTTATAGCTGGATTTATATATATATATATATATATATGTGTGTGTGTGTATATATATATATATATATATATATGTATATATATATATATATATATATACATATATATATATATATATATATATCAAAAGTGTTTGTGCCTGCTTGTGTGTATGCGCTCGTTCAATAACATATAATACACATCTGCCTAAAATATAGGTAAGATTTCTATTCTGCATGAGAGGACGCATCGTGGTTGTTGCTACAGCATGACTAACTAGATAACTAGCATAGCAAGCGGCAAAAGTGAAGATTCATGATTTCATATGATATATAAGTATAGGTATGATGAAAAAACTGATTTGAATAATAAGTGTAAGAAATGTAAAATTAGGTAGACCCTGTCATATAATACGCACCTAGTCCAAACGTGTGTTTTGGGGATTCCGACAAGTGGGTACAATGGCTCATTCGTATGATTTCGTTACAATTCTATGAATATATACAAGGGGTATTTGGGAAAAGTAAGGAAAGACCAGATGGAGGTCCTATTTTGACTGATACGGAAATGGAATGTTGGGAGCGGAAATAGTACATCTTTGAATTGTATGTATATATATATATATATATATATAGATATATACCTATATATATATATATACCTATATATATATATATATATATACATATATATATATTATATATATAATATATACCTATATATATATATATATATATACCTATATATATATATATATATATGTGTGTGTGTGTGTGTGTGTATGTGTGTGTTATATATTTCTATTCTATTTGACCAATAATGAAAAAACAATGCCAGATCGCTAGCGTGAGAAAATGCATATTTTTTCCATGCAAAGTAATCATTATAATATACATGCAAAGCCATCTATGATCAAATAGAATATAGACTAGATTGATATAATCAATTTCGCCCAAAGACGAGCACACATGATATAATGCATAATTTACACCGACATGGAAAGAAAGCGAGATAGAAATATCACCCGTTTGCGAAATTTAGAAACCAAACATCTGAAATGGTGGGTTTTCAAACAGTTCAAAGATGGAGAAATGGCTAAGCATCAGGAGCCCTTGTGGTCGTCGGTCTCTCCAATATATAACTAAAAGATGGAAGTATTGAAATACTTTAACGCCCAAACAATCAATATTTATGTTGTATTGGCTTTCTTATTTTCCGTGATGTAAGGCAGAGGGAATGGTTACGGTAGATCAATCAAGGACATTCAAAATCGACTTTTGCAGGGTACTGCAACAGAGAGAGAGAGAGAGAGAGAGAGAGAGAGAGAGATGTTTTAATTTTTTATAAAATTAGTCTAGGATCTTATGACACCATCATTAAATAACTTTAGATAAAGGATACCATATACACGATGAATGGGGTCACTATTACCGAGTATCTTTTACAGTAGTTTCATGGCTTCTTACTGCAGTGTGTGTGAGAGAGAGAGACAGAGAGAGAGAGAGAGAGAGAGAGAGAGAGAGAGAGAGAGAGAGAGAGAGAGAGAGAGAGAGAGAGAGAGAGAGGAGAGAGAGAGAGAGAGAGAGCAGCTAGTTTACTTTTGATGCTGGGGAACTACACATAATTTTCAAGAAATTATTTGCCACTTCATCAAGTAAACCGGGAATAGTATAGAAATGTAACCTCTTATTCTATTAAACGTAAATCGAGACACTGAAAATACGAACATAAAAAATATACTAGATGATATCGAAGTCGTATCTAAAATATAAAAAGACGTCTGTAGGATGAAAACATGCAGATTGATAAATAGCAGAAAGATTAAAAATGTTCATAATAACCGAAACTAATCATAAAATCATAAGACTGGTTACAGTGAGCAAATATAGTAATAGATGGATAGCAAATACACCCTCTTATCCTGCTATGAATTGCAAATGAATACCCTTTGTTTTTGTTGTGCCAAATCTTTTTTACGTTTTTCTAATAGTATCCAGACTTTTACCAATGCTCCTTCGAAAATTATTTTATACAGATTTACTATCGTTCTCATCTTAATGATAATAATAATAATAATAATAATAATAATAATAATAATAATAATAATAATAATAATAATGATAATAATAATAATAATAATAATAATAATAATAATAATAATAATAATAATAATAATAATATCGAAAGGATAAATATACAAGTAACATAACTTGAAGAGCAACTATATTGTCCGTACAATTTCCTGGTTAGCTTGTTCTCCAAAGGTATCAAAGAGATCAAAGAGAACTGTAGCTGTGGATGATATCAGCTGTTAATACAATATGTTTGGCCTCTCTAAATGGCTACCTTGCTCGTTGTTAAATTCAGTCCCTAAATACCTGCAAGTACGTTGTAAAGGTAGATAAACTGGACTTCCTGTTACGTAAATAGAGAACTACTTGATTTTCCTATCCATTAAGTGGATCAACTTCTTTTACTTTTCGGATAACTTTCCGCTTCTGGTCATCGAGTATGTATGCGTGGGTTAAGTTGGCCTTATGCCAACTATATTGCTGTTAGTCATTGAGTACTAGTGCGACTTAGAATTTTGTGGTCTTCACTATATGTCTGGAGATTTTTTAGGCTACTTGATGATCTATTTTGATGTCCGAGTGGTGGCCTTCTGTACTTTCCGTTCAAATTCTAATCGCGGTTTCGTTGCTCTAATTTTCATTTTCACTTGAATCTAGCAAAAAAAAGAAACTCCTTTTTGGCCTTTCAATACAGTTCAGCCATCATGAAAATCTTATGTCGCTTTCTGGAGGTAATTAGTATCATTATTACGTTATCCTTCGGCCATGTATAAAGCAAGGGATGTGTTAGATAAATATTTAGCTACAAGACCTATACTTTCATCCGGTTTGAATTATTACAAGCTCGCCATAACTTTTTATATATCCACTGTATATCTGAGGACATTTATTCGAAAGGATAATTCGTACCATTTTCATATTCAATGTTCATTATCGCTATTATGAACACTTAGAAACTCTTGATTTGAAACTTAAAGGTTTATCCTTAAGAGATTGATATAATTCATATTGTGATTGCAAATGAATGGAATTACAGTGAAACAAAACATGGGAGAAAAATCAAAATCTTCCCTTTTCGTTGATAAATCAAAATAAAAGGTTATCAGTGATTATTATTATTATTATTATTACTATCCAAGCTACAACCCTAGTTGGAAAAGTAAGATGCTATGAGCCCAGGGGCTCCAACAGGGAAAAATAGCCCAGTGAGGAAAGGAAATAAGGAAATAAATAAATGAAGAGAACAAATTAACAATAAATCATTCTAAAAAAAAGTAACAACATCAAAACAGACATGTCATATATAAACTATTAACAACATCAAAAACAAATATGTCATAAATAAACTATAAAAAGACTCCTGTCCGGCTGGTCAACAAAAAGCATTTGCTCAAACTTTGAACTTTTGAAGTTCTACTGATTCAACTACCCGATTAGGAAGATCATTCCACAACTTGGTAACAGCTGGAATAAAACTTCTGACAAACAAATAATAATTCTGTAACGACAGGACATATATAATCTAACACTAAATTCATGACAGGCTGGCTACTTTCACGTACTTCGACGAGTCCTGTTCGTATACTAAGCCGACTACTCTTACACAATCACATCCAGTTTCCCAAAACGTTGTATTTCTTTATTTATTTTCTAATCTTTACATAAAACCCTGAAAAATGTCTGTTTTCGAAAGTCCTCTAAATTGATTAGGATTGTCGAGTTTTATCCTTTTAGAATTTCAGATTATGGCGTGAAGAATGAACGTTTGCTAACATTTACGCTGGTAGCGTTAGTTCGAATTATGAGAAATTGACACTTAGATACGCCAAATATTGAATCAAATAACATATATTCATTTCAGGACGTCTACAGTATCTCATATGATCCTGGTCATCAGTAAGCATATCAATCGGTATATTTATTTATAAAATAAAAATTCAATAAATACTACAACTTGAGCAACACTCTTTTTTGATGGGCATCATTGACTTTTTCCATGATTGATAATAATCGTGGAAATTATTCTAACGAGGCTAAAATAAGGTGTATGGTGCCTCCCCATAAAATTATTATTAAGCATTCTAGTTTTAATGCAATTGAAACTTTTCTCTCATGTCTTTTTTTCCTTATGCGAAATTATAATGAATATATATGTTTGCTTTATGTAAGTTATCTGTGGAGGGGGGGGGGTGACTTTCAAAATTGTTTTCATGAAATCTAACTATATTTCTGCCTACAAAACAGATAACATACATAGTCACCATTAAAGCTAGCATTTCTATTTTGCGTGTTTGTGTATGTTTGATTAAATTTTGGTTTTACCAATTTCCAGGTTATTTGTAGACTAAAATCCAATACTTATACCACTCTCAAAATTTATAGTTTCTCTGATAATATCAACAAGATAGTTCCCATTAGATTTCTCACTCTGGAAGGCAGCCAGGAAGGAACGTCTATTAGCCTTGTTTAGTCCAAATCTGAAGATAAAAAATGACAAAAGGACGAGTAAAAAAAGGAGGCTAACGCCTTAAACAAAAAAGGCAACAACACCTCACAGTTTAAAGGATAAGGAGTTATAGGAGAGATGCTAGGAGAAATCCCAATCTTCGACTATAGTAAAAAAATAATAAATAAATCATCCAGCTGTGGACTTTGGGACTGCTAAAGTCCATTTACCAATTTTGTACAGGAGGCCTGTGACATATTACATATCCCTCTGGTAAAAGAGAGGGACTCCCTTCCATGTTAATGGAACTCTACTGGTGCATGAAGAAGAAAAATGTCCAACAAATCTAGGAAATAGAAAATCTTCTCAAGATGTAGAGAAAGATGGCTAACTAGGCAAATTGTCTTCTAATTCATTCTTAGTATAAGAGGGAAAAAATATTTCTTCCAAATAACAGAGTAATGTTCGAAGAATTTACAAGGAAATATTTTCATGGTGTCAAAATGAGATCTTAATAAGAACCAAGCTTGCCCGTTTGAAATTTGTGATCTCAAAAAACAAACCTTTTAGATCAAATTGTATTTAAGCGTTTTACCCACATGGCCCGGTTGATAAGGTCAAGGTTATTCAAAGTTGAGGTGCAACGAAGGGAAAATGCCGTAGTTTCCCTCAGAAAATTGAATATAACTTAAATGTGATCGAACAAAAAGCTGTATTGCCTACATTATACCGCGTATGGTTTTTCTTAGGAGTCTATTGCAATCTGAATACCAAGAATGTTAACAAAGAACGGAAAAAATTTCACTACCATCTAATAGAACCGAAGGGTTAGCATGAAAAAGCAAGACAGAAATTAGAAACTGAATCTTCGGGAGTTTGAATTTGACTGTAAGTTCGTCATTCATATCTATTCTCAAGAAGAGCATCTCAACAGATTACGAATGGGATAAAACCATAAAAGGATGAAATATGAACATCAATAAGTATAAGAGGAAATGGATGATGTACCTGCATGAGTACCATAAGAAATGTAAACTGGCACAGATTTTGCACTGTGTACATAAACAGCTCTAAACACAAGCAGCTCGACATAAAGCTTGAAATTAAATCTAGAAATAAAATTGATAAAGATTTATTTCTAGTTTTGTCTTAGGCTAACTGTTTTAGATACCTTTTCAATAACCTATTCCAAAGGATAAAAAAGAAACACATAATAAATATAGAAAGAAGTTCTACAGTAAGTTACCTTAATCTTAATATCTAATATGCAAGAACTGTATTTCTTTGTGGAATATATAGGCTATCTTATCAATATTTAAACAGCTGTCTATAAAACTTCATTACGCTTAGGTTGCAGGGATTGCAATCCCCCCCCCCAAAAAAAAGGGGGGGGGGGGGGGAGGGCGGCGGGGGCGTCGGTCTTCCAAGTTTTCCCTACTTACAATTTTTATTCATAAACACTTGTTCTCTACCAAGACACAAAATGGCACACACAGGAAAACAGAGGACGATATACTGAGGATTAGAAACTTATAGACAAGTTTTTTAAAGGATATTGTCTTCATTTTCCTGATAGTCTGATTCAGTAAGACCATATTAACATGTATTAATCATAGCCTAGTTTTAAAATGTGTGAGAGAGAGAGAGAGAGAGAGAGAGAGAGAGAGAGAGAGAGAGAGAGAGAGTCGCTGACGATTCTCTACGCAAATCTGTGTTGAACTTGCGAAAAAGTAAATAAGCCAATTAAACAACGGATGTTGAGATTATCTGCTTCCTCCTAATTTTCGCATCACCATTACAACAGGGAATTTTGACTAAACTTGAGGTCATTTCTTATTTCTAGAATTTTGTATAAACTATTATCAAATGCCTAAAAAAGTATGGTGAATGTATACTGCCTGCTCATTTAGTGTCAAAGTGTTTACAACCAACTCAGATTACTAATTGTGATAACCACAAAAGTCAAATGCAAAACTATAAAATTCCCTAGAAATCAAATACAAAAAACTCAAGTGTAAAGCGAATAAAGTTTCTTGGCATCTAAAACACCTGAAGCACTAATGGATTAAAGAACTCGAATACATACATTACCTAAACTGATATTACGGTTTAAAACACACTCAAATAGGTAATGAGATGATAGGAAGTTCATAAAATGTCATAACTGGGTCACTCGGAAGGTTGAAATAAATGAGGGTACGAAGAGGAAAAAGGGAAGTGGGATGAAAAAATAAAAAGCTTACTGAAGGATAAAAAAGCGTTATTTAAAGTTCAGTTACATTACAGAAGAAAAGACCATGTGCAAGTATTAAGGAGGATGGTTGGGGTAATCAAGGAGGAAGTAATAAAAAAAGATGACACACAATGAAAATAAGAGAAAGAAGGTGAGCACGAGAGAAAGGTTGGTAACAAAATGGATCTCAAAACAAATTTTGCAAGTGGAGAGATGTTGGATTGAATCATTTTGAAAATATACCCACTATGCCAGAAAGAAGACTCTGTAATGGAAAGTGTTTGTAGTTAAGAGAATTGAGAATACTTGGGGAAAGGACTGTTGTAGATATAAAGTTGGATTTTTAAGTTGTGTGGGAATGTAAAGATAAAAAAAAAAAAAAGTTGATGAGATATGATAGTGATATTTAATTGAGTGGTTAACCAAGGTTCGTAAGGTCTGCATAAGGATAAAAGGTTAAGAAATAAGTTAAAAGAACAAATTTTCCTTTGTACTGAAGTAAAGGTGTTAGAAAGTACTGTATGAATTATAACCGCATATATTATTTGGTTCGTAAGGAACGCATATCGTAGGATTTTGATCGAAAAGGTATAAAACATAGCGGAATGACTAACAGGAGTAGATGTTTGTGTGTGTTTGTGTGCGTGTATGTGTGGATCACATGGTTGTAGTAACGGAGTAAAGTATTTATTGTAATGCATAGGCAACAAAGTGACTAAGTAAGTGTAAAAGTGAGTCCGAGATAAAATTGCACAAAAATAGTGAGAAAATTCCAATTGAGAAAGGGAGACCCCATCTCTCATAAATTATTCACAGCATGTCTAAGAAAAGTTTCTAAGAATTTAGATTGGGAGGATGTAGAAATTATAATTAATGGGAATACCTTAACAACTTAAGATTTGCAGATGACACAGTTGAGTTTAGTGAGTCATGGAAGGAATTACAAAAGATGATAGAAGATTTGAATAGAGAAAGCAATAATGTTGAACTGAAAATGAACATGAGTAAAACTAAGATATGTTCAATGAAAATGGAGAGAGACAATTAAGGGTTATGGACAAACCTCTGGAGATTGTTAGTGAATATACGTACTTAGGAAAGACAGCGTTTCCCCAGGACACGAGACCGAAATTAAAAGAAGGATAAACATGGGATGGAAAGCATTTGGTAAACTAAATGAAATTATGAAACGTAAAATGTCACTTTCTCTAAAAAGAACAGTATTTAATGAGATGGTCCTACCAGTATTAACTTATGCATAAGAAACTTGGAGCCTTACTAAAGCCTTAGAACATAAGCTAGTTACAACTCAGAGAGATATGGAAAGAATAACGATGGGAATAACACTAAGAGACAGAAAAACAGCCATATGGATACGAGAACAAACTAAAGTAAATTATATTCTAACAACATGTAGGAAAAAGAAATGGACATGGGCAGGACATATAATGAGAATGACAGACAATAGATGGACATTAGGAATGACAGAATGAGAGTCTTGAGATTGTAGAAGAAGCAGAGGAAGGAAGGGAAGACGATGGATCGACAAACTAAGGAAGTTTGCGGGCGTGGACTGCAACAGAAAAACCATAAACAGACGCAAGTGGAAGGACACATCTGAGGCCTTTGTACTGCAGTGATCTAGTAACGGCTGATGATGATGATATACTATTATACCACATGTAGCCTTTGATATGAAATTCACTGCCTTGAGATCTCAGACCCATGTTGGAAATTAATTTTGTTATAAATAGACTACTTCTGCAGGGCCCGGATTGTAGACTCAAACCTTTGCCTCGTCAAAATAAACCTGACAGTTGACTTAAGATAACCACTTTCAAGAGAGGCAAGAGCTAATTCCCGCTCTGCTGCATATGGCCCTTCTATTTAGGTTTCTAGTTAAAATTAAATCAACCAATCTTTCCCAGGATAGTTGTTTAATAAGTTTATAACACGTGGATGCTTATTTTTTAGACAGGAATAGGTACATCAGGGACGAATGCATATAAATATGTTTATACATATATATAGATTTTATATATATATATATATATATATATATATATATATATATATATATATATATATATATATATATGTGTGTGTGTGTGTGTGTGTGTGTGTGTGTGTGTATAAACACACACACGTGTATATATATATATATATATATATATATGTCTGCCTTCTACGTTAACAACCCTCTTTGTATTAGACCCATACAGTGTATAACACAATAGCCTTCAAAAGGCTTATTATATTTGGCCTCAAAGCCGTTTTACCATTTCAATCATCGAATTCTTTCTACAGACTGAATAACATAAAATGAGTAATATAATAATCACACATTCTGACTTTAAACTCATGAACACATGCAAAATACTCCACACGGACAATATTGCTACTATACTAACACCAACGGCTGCCAGATTTTATTTCAATCGCTTGGATAAACTATGCGGACACTTTTAGAATGGAATTCCCTTACGCTACTTTGCTCTCAATTTTTCGCACCAGATAGAATCAACGAATCACGAGCAACAAATACTTTTATATCTAAACCTTAAACACCGATAAGTAGGCTAGAAGAAACTTATCACATTTTTGTACAGCATTAATGCGCCAAAGATATTAGCACTTTCCGCTGATATACTGTTATTCAATACTATACCGGAAGTATTTTTGTAAATGCAAAATAGCATGAAATTCTCATTTTCATATATTTCGGAATGAATAATACAAAATACGCATCACGTTTCCCATTAATAACCGGCACTGGCGCAGCATATTATCATGTCTTTCAAACGCAAAACAAAACCTAGTGCTTTGATTGACTTGTTTTCCGAGGTGTAATCAGCTGACCAGACGTAGGAAGTCGTTTTGGTAGCGCAGCCAGGCCACCACCAAATCTCTCAAACTATGTCATGGCCAAAGTTTTTCAATGGGGCTTCATGACGTACTCAACACTGCAACCGACTGGCAAAAGATGTTACTTGTTAAAATCCTTGAAGACTCAAGATAAAGCAAATTAAAATTATTCTTTAATTAAATCTCCATCATCCAGTCCCTTATAAAGTTAAGTCTATATAAAATCGTTTTTTGTAACAGATGTCAATCTGATAATTTAGTCTTTATAAAAAAATATTACCTCGTTAATAATAATAATAATAATAATAATAATAATAATAATAATAATCATGAATTTCACGTATTTGTATTAAACTAAGAGAAAATGGCTACTTATAAAGACCAAGAAATGAAATAATGGAAATAGGAACTATGTTATACTATTGAAATTGAACAACATTAAAAAAAAAAAGTTGGGCGTAATGATTGTTCTTCAACAATAACGACCCCCCCCCCCAAAAAAAAAAAAAAAAAAAAAAAAACGGGTTCGCCAGAAAAAAACATCACAGCCACCATTACAAATTCGTTCTTTAGCTGCAAAATCGTGAATGATCCTTCTGTGCAGTAGAACTTCCTAATTATTCGCTTCGTGAATCTTCACAGCAAGGTCTATAACCATTGGCCTTGTCTATAATATACTAGGTCAACTCATCAGCAAGCCTAAACGTGTCCATTCTAGACTGCGCAGAACTACCTTTCCCATACCCTCATTTGCACTGTTTCCCAGTATCGACAATTTGATTATGTACAAGCTAATATTCAATGTGGAGCTCTAAATTTTCTAATTGTAGAGTACTTGAAATTTTCGTAATCGTTATTGCTCTTGAACGGTAGTTGCTTAATACAGCTAAAGAGGATTATCTACACTGAAAAGAGAAATCAGCCTGTAAAGATGAAAAATCCTGAATTCAAGTTAGCGAATAATATTGCTTATGATTTTCATAAAGGTATGATGATGATAGTTCTTTTCATATACTTTATTAATCAAGACAGCGGTAGCAATATTTACAGTAGAGAATATGTGGATTGCTGCACATCTCATGACATCATTACAACGAACAATTTCCTTGACCATGGTTTTTTAAAAAGTATTAGTAATTTTTTCAGCAACGGATGTCTTGAGAATTCATGAACAATTAAAATATATCTATAAGATGGAATACATAAAGCATACAGACGCCACAAGGAAAGGAATTTATATCAAGATAAATAATGGAGGAACACAAGTAAATTGATATCCTTAACTGATTTCTGATTTGAGAAAGAAATAGTCCTGAAATACGTATCACTTAAACTAAAGCCCAGAAATACAAATCAGTTGAACTTCCGAAATCAAGATGTAATTTCTAAATGCATGGCAAATATGGTCAAATTAATGAGAATGTAATAGGTAACAAACGTCTTTACCCATTTCAAAAACGTTTGTAAGTTTTTTGTTAACACTTGCATAAACTTCTACAGACTGTAAAAGAAATTTGTAACATATACTGTAAGTATTTACCGGACGACCTAATCATAATGAACAGAAAATATTTTTGTCTGCTAAAATTTGAGCTTGCTATTAGTGCCCATCCAAAGCTATAGTGAGGCATTGTGATAGATTTCCTTTGTAGAGCCGAGATATAGGAAAGTAATGATAAAGGAGTTTACTAGATATGTGATAGTTTTTCTTCTTTCCTTAATTAGCAGATCCCTACTTATGATAAGGGTGACTATTCTGGTTGCCATACGAGTTTGAAGGGAATAAACATTATTTCTCTACGAGTCTTAGAATGATGCTAATGTTTAGAGAAATTTTATTCCAAGTAAGCTTCAAGAGAATGAGAAACAATTCATGAACAGGTACAACTAGCAGAATGAAAATAAATGTTATTGGTGATGCCATCAAAATAATTAAATTAAATTAAGGGATACTATAGAAAAATACTGAAAGAAATAATAAAAACTGGCAAAGAAGTTGCAGTAAATTCAGCAAGAAACGTTTAAAATGTTATCAGTTCAATTTATTGTTCTAATTCTTGTCTCTGTTCTTTTTTCGAACTCTTATTAAAATAAAAATATCAAACCATGAAATAACTTTGTCAAGGAGAATAATCATTAAGTAAAATGTTGTAACAGAAACTGTTAAAGTTTGAGCAAGTGCTTAATATTATTGTATTTATTATTATTGCTATTATAGTTTTATAATTAGCATTTTACCAAATTAACTGTATATATTTTTCTCGACTAATCTTAATTTTTTTCTTAGTTAACATAAAACTTTTTCATATAAATTTTCCTAATAAGCTTGTTATATATTTAGTTTGAAAATGTTTGATTATCATAAAAAAAAAATTATCAATTTCACTCATTATAATTAACGAAGCAACAGTGAAATACCAAACCAAATAATAAGAGACAATCTTTTAGTCAGGTGATCAACTGTTTAGTAGTTATCTTTGGTACCCCATGATGCTACCCCTCAATATACCCGCACGGTAACTGATCTGTTTATTTCATATACCTTAGTACACAGAAGGTTCATCCTGCGCAACTCCCTTTTAATTTGCGTGCATTCCTAATCTTCCTGTATTTTAAGGACATTTCTTCCCAATATGTCTTTCGCGCGATTTATCCAATTAGATAGTAATTCTATTCATCTATAGTGCATTTTTTACAAATTTCTTAACCATTTTAAAATGCATTGGTTCATTATTTCACCCCTGATAAAAACTTTTTGCTATACCCAACCTTTTATATGTGTCAGAACAAAGCAAATGTGCATGTTATTTTGAAGTATATTTACATTGTATAATAACACACCTTCTTGCACTACTGCAATGACACTGAGAAGTGTGACATTGTAACGCCTCGGCAAAATATGAAATTAGTACACAGTTAAAAAAAAAAAAAATCATGCGCTGCCAATTGGATGTTCCTCGTTAAAATAAAGTGCATTAGGAATGGCAGAGCATAATACATTTCGGCCATTGTTGCGAAAACGGAACCACTTTAGAATCCCATTTATGTCTAATTTATATAAATGGTCTCAATATTGCAAGCATCCATAAAATGAACAATACTCCGGCAGGCGTAAAATTTTAAATAATGAATACGTTTCCTTAATACATCATCTCAGTAGACAGAGAGAGAATACCGTACTCTATAGAAGTGTGAATCCAAAAGCAAAAAAAAAAAAAAAAAAAGCAAAAAAGAAAAAAAATAACCTTTGAAACATCAGACAGGATAAGCTTGGACTCATTCAAAGCCATTTGAAAAAACAACTCTTTCCTCTTGGACATTTGATAGCTGTTAAAATCAATTGTATACCCTTGAACACCCAAGTTACGAAAAGATGATACATACCAGGCTTGAACAAAGAAGAGAATCGTATGTGCGTATGATTTTCCTACAGGCATACTGTAGTGTAAACCCAGAAGCATTATTATAGATTCAGGGATCTTATACTAACTCGTTGACAGAAAAAAGAGTATATGACTAAAAGAAAAAAAAAAAAAAAAAAAAAAAAAACTAATGTCAACCACCTTCACAAAAACGCCTCAAAAATTCATAACTGTACTTAAGGAAAAGGGTAAATCTCCTGTGATATGACTCAATACGAAAAATTGATAATGAACGTATCCTAGGGTTCTCTGAAGCAGTTTTGCTTTGGCTTTAGTACGGGTATAACATTCAAAATAACAATATGAAGAGAGGGATGGCAGACCTAATTATTTAGAAGATCTACGCAGTTCTGCTCTTTCATTATAATTTCCGTCATAATTATATATCAGTCTTTAAAGATGTACTTCAAATTTTGTTACTTTATTCTAATGTATCTGTATGTTTGAATGACCAAAGCAAATTTTGAGTTTTCAGTTAGAATATACTAACGTGATAATTAAATTCTTGTCGGAACGATGATTAATATTTATTGTATTAATGTCTTGAACAGAAAAATAATGTCATATAGTAGAATAAGATGAGATGACCCTGTGTTTTCTGGATTTACGTTGTCAAAATAGTAAAAGTTCATAATAGAAGTACACGGCATAATATTACCAGAAACATGAGTATAAAAGATTTCTTATTATCTGAAGAAAACTAAATTAGTAAATGATTTCAGACTTGCCACGTGATCAGTACCACAAACTATAATCTGAATGACTTACTATTCATTGGAAAATCTAATTAAAATGGAATAAAAAAATGAATAAATCTAAAGCGAACGGTAGAGTAAAGAACGTGAGAAATCCAAAAAAAGCAGAGGAACACCTTGATGCTATTCCTTCCGGAGCACCTTGGTTGCGGGACTAGCACACAAAATTTGCTTATATTTTATCTTAACGATGTACAGCAAAACAGGTAACGAGGGAGCGAATGGTCGGGTTAAAAATTATTTTCTTGCCTGCTTTCTCTTGACCAATGCTTTTCTTTTCATAACTAGATTTTTTTCACATAATTTCATAATTCTTGTGTATGCCTGACCAAAATTAAATGAACTTATTTGAAATAATTCCTTAATCGTATTGATAAATTAACAATATTAATTAAGAAAAAATCAATAACGTCTCTAGTACCTGAATTTAGGAAATATGACAAAAGGGAAAAATATAATTATCTTTAAAAATCCATTGCCAGATAATTAAACAGAATACTTTACTTCAAAGAATAATCATAATCTTATACTGTATACACCTACAGTATATAATATGATGTTCACAGTCATTCACTGTGAAGGATTAAAAAGATATTCTGCATATATCTCCCCTATATATTAAAGAGCAAATATCTCGCTATGTACACATTTGTGTGTGTGTATACACACACACACACACACACACATATATATATATATACATATATATATATATATATATATATATATATATATATATATATATATATATATATATATATATATATATATATTGTTCACCATTCAACTTTTTCCCGTGTAGATAGTGCTAAAAGGCGTTGTCCTTCCTGTATGCAGCTTGCATTTATGGAGTGGCATCGCGATCCCAGCCCTAGCCCCATGGAAGACCTAATTTGCTGGCTCCGTCTTTTTTTTTTCTGGAAGTTACTCATCCTCGTACTGACCAGATCCAACAAGACTTGACTTAGTTGATCGAAAGAAATTATGTAACATCTATAAATTTCTCAAGTTCCATCAACAATGTTCCATAATAAATGAAGGAAATATTCTTAATTTTTAAAATTTATTAATGAAGGAATTTTAAATTCAAAGAACCACGGAAATATGTTTTAACTCTACATATCATTTTAGTATTAATGACAACCCTTTTACAAAGCCCATTGAAAGTTAAGTCATTGTCAAAGAAATGTCGTAATGTCTTAGAATCTTCTTCTTCCCAGCTTTATCCCTATTCGGGGTCGCCGTTTCTAATGAGTCTCTTCCATCTCCCTCTGTCCTGTGTCATTTCCTCCCATACTCCCTTCTCCCTCATATCATCCCTAATGCAATCTCTCCACCTGGTCTTAGGTCTTCCTCTCCTTCGTGTTCCATCCACCTCCACGTCCATCACTTCTCTTGCCATGTGTTGCCCTTCTCTTCTCATCAGGTGGCCATACCATCTTAACCTTGCCTCTTGCACTTTCTTTGATGCCTCAGTGACTTTTACTGTACCCCTAATATGTTCATTTCTAACCCTGTCCTTTTTGGTTACTCCACCCATCCACCTAAGCATCCTCATCTCGGTTACGTTCAACTTTCTACCCTCTGTTTTCTTTAGGGGTGCTGCTTCCAATCCATGTGTCATTGCTGGTCTGACCACTGCCTTGTGCACTCTGCCCTTCAATCTTATAGGGACTTTCCTATCATATATGATACCAGACACCTTCCTCCAGTTGTTCCAACCACACTGAATCCGGTTGTTAATTTCCTCTTCCATGTTCCCCCCATTGTCAATCACTGAACCAAGGTACTTGAATTTATGAACCCTTTTGATGTTTCCTCCGCCTAATTTGATCATTGTTTGCTGGTCGCCATCCATCTCGGTTGTCATATACTCTGTCTTCTTCCTGCTTATTCTTAAACCTCTACTCTCCAAGGCATATCTCCATCTTTCTAGTTTCCCCTCCAGTTCTTCCCTGTTCTCGGCTACCAAGACTATATCATCTGCATAGAGCAGACACCATGGTGGCTCCTC
Source organism: Palaemon carinicauda (assembly GCF_036898095.1). Taxonomy (NCBI): domain Eukaryota; kingdom Metazoa; phylum Arthropoda; class Malacostraca; order Decapoda; family Palaemonidae; genus Palaemon; species Palaemon carinicauda. The sequence goes on along the minus strand of NC_090732.1, from coordinate 94,859,469 downwards.
CCTGACATCCTCTGTTAACACATCCAAGACGATGTTAAACAGGAGTGGGCTTAGAATAATATGAAGTATTCCAAATATTCCAGACGATAATGTCTTAAAATAATATCTAAAGTATTCCAAATACTCCAGACGATCTGGTTACTTGCCACCTACATTTGGATTAAAAAAAAAAAAAAAAAAAAAAAAAAAAAAAAAAAAAAAAAAAAAAAAAAAAAAAAAAACACACTCGGCCTTAAGTTACTTGTGACGTTTTTTAAATTTACAATCTTCTTTATAAATAATATACTTTACCCAAGATTGTAAAGTAGGTTTCAAAGAAGTTAAACTTGCCAAAATTCAACCATGGACTGCACAGCGTCTTAAACTTCCAGACATGATAGACACCTTCTCGTCGCCGTAAAGAATGCCTAGGGTCAGGATTAGGATGGCCCAAGGAGTGTCTTTGGTGGGCCAAAGTATTCAGGAGCAAACGCAATACATATTTCATTTGCACAACTGAATGTGGGAATAGGCAGTGCATCAGAAAGGGAGGGAGAAAGAAAGAACAAACAAAGTTAAAGGAAAACAAGAGAGATTCTGTGAGTTTTCGCTACCCTTACTATGTTTAAGAAAATCATTATTGTTTGACGACTTATGATTTGTATAAACATTTTTGCAGATTTCTATCATTTGATTATTCAGTGAAAAAGACCAAGAAATGATGACTCGCGACAAAGTGTTTGGTAAAATACCTACGGAAAAGGTCCTTTTGACATATAATTTGTCAATTGGGTCCTGGGAATAACGTAACGAGCATTAACGCCAATTATGCTTATATACAGCACCTAAGATCTGCATACAGTGTAATAACTGGTGTGGTAAAAAGAAGAGGTAAGTCCAAAAACCCTCTTTAAGACAAAAAATAAAGAGTAAAAAAGAAAACATACAAACAATACGATAATTGTCGGGATAAGGTCACATGCCTAACGCCTATTTTCATGCGGCCCCTACAATTATGTTTTTCTGAGGAAAAAATAAATAAATGAGAAAAGGGATCTTAGGATATAAACAAACTGATACAGGCTACATGAAGAGGGTTTAAAATTATAGAGAATTTTGAGATGTTGAATCTGGATAGTGGCAGAGCTGACTTCTGACAAAATTTATGTTAATCTTAGATTGGCTTCGGAAATGACTGCCAAGAATAGAAATAAGCCTTTTCTAGAAAAAATGGAAAGGCTTGAAAGGATTGTGGGATTTCTTTTATATAAGATGTTGTCTAGGCAAGGTAATACATAGTTTTCTCTTTTTTCTAAATATAGTTTTCATTTCAATTTAGAATAACATAATGAAAGAAAAAGAAAGGGTTATGGTAAGATAACACTATTTGGAAAAGTTTGACATTTACACCGAGGGAAATATCCATGGAGACGCAAATTATGATAAGTTTTAATCTGAGCTAACGTGTGGTTTAGGTATCTAAAAAAGCTGATATCTGTATATGTTTCAGTAGCCAGTTGCGTGCTTTGCAAAGCACTGATACTCAAGAAGCCCGAGTATTTAGGTGCTCCTCAAACAATGAAAATTACTATGTACCACGATAAAAACTTTTGCAGATCGAACGCAGCACTTGGCCTGTAGAGTACTAAAGCTACACCCTTTGTTGGAAAAGCAATATGCTATAAGAACAGTGACTCGACCATGGAAAAACAGCCCAGTGAGGCAAGGAAATAAGGAAATAAATAAACTACATGAGAAGTAATTAATATTGAATATAAGATATCTCAAGATCAATAACATTGTTAAAATAGTTCTGCCAAGAATAAACTATGAAGAGAGATTTATGTCAGCCTGTTCAACATGAAAACATTCGCTGCAAGTTTGAACTTCTGAAGTTCCACCGATTCAACAGCCCGATTAAGAAGATAATTCCACAATCTGATCTAATCTAGATTACAGCTTCTGGAATACTGTGTAGTATCCAACCTTTACAGGTAGTAGGCTGGTCAAGACACCATCCCCCGTTAAGATACTACCACTTGAGAGTTTTTGGTTCCTTTGAGTGGCCAGATAGTACTACATTAGATCCCTCTCTGGTTACGGCTCATTCTTCTTTTCCCTATATATACACTGAACAGTATGGGCAATTCGTTTTATATTTTCCTTTCCTCATGCAACTGACAACACTAAAATAACCAAAAAAAATCTTCTTCAATTAAGGGGTTAATTATTGCATCGTCATTGTTCAGTGGCGACTTTCGACTTGGTATGGGTAGAAGAGACTCTTTGGCTATGGTAAGCATCTTAGTCAGGGTCCAAAACTAAAAATTCCATTGGGGTGGTAGTTTTTCTGCCAAAATTATGAAATTTTCTATCTTGGGAGATTTTGACATGACAAATCCATTGCAACATGGTGCCAAAGCGAAAAATGAACAGAAATGGCTCAAAATGGCGTCCATTTAAAGATGGCCGCCATTTCGTACCATTTCTGCGAAGATAACAATATTTTGTCCATTTCATTGAACAAAATTATCTGTTTTTACTGTTTGGGACTAAACGAGTCTATTTCAAGTAATTTTATTGATTTTATGAATTTGTGTAGTCTTAAATTCAAGATGGCCACTAAAATGTATACGTTAACATTGCCCTTTATTTTTTGAATTTCTACATTTTTTGTTTAAATATTCACAAAATCAAACTGATTATTCATTTTACAGGACAACGTTTATGATGTTTTCATATAAATTATATTAGTATAGATAGTTTGGGGTAATAATATGTTCTCATTTCAGCAATAGGTTGTGAAATAACTGCATCGTAGAAGTATAATAACTAGGGATATGGCGTCATCGGCCAAGCGCCCAGCACGGTTTGATTATGAGCAGAAGTGCTTTGTTTGTCAAAATGATAAGAAGGACCCAAAGACAAAGTTTAGGAAAAATAAGCCTGTTTCTGATGTTACAAATATTCAAGACATAAAATCACAATGTGAACTCTGGAAAAACAAGGTAGAGAGGCCAGCCTGCATAACAGCGGCGTTGGCTATACTAGATGATATCTTTCAGGAAACTGATCATCCCAAGCTAGTATGGCACCGTGAATGTAGGCCTAATTTCATGAGCAAACTTAAACTCGACCGTTTTTCTGATAATGCAGACGCTACTGATATGGACATGGGTGGTTTGGATAATTCTGGAAGAGTATTCCTTAGAAGTCAGGCCAAAACTTACATAAAGGGCACTCACTGTGTGTTATGTTGTTCTGGGGTAGAAAGTGGTGAGCTGTCATGTGCCAGAACATTCAGTATGCACGAAAAGTTACAAAACATTGCTATGGGTGATTTTGAACTTATGGCAAGATTGGAATCTGCTCGGGATGCTATAGCTGGTGATGTCCTTTATCACTCACTATGTTTACGTAATCGAGCTCGTGTAACAGTATGCAGTGAGGAAAGTAGCATAAGCCAAGCTTCTCATAACGCTATATTCAATCAACTGAAACTGGAAATTCAATGGCGCACGTGTCGGGGTCAAGCAGTTTTAGTATCTGAATGCTGGAGTCGATTTCAAGACCTATGTAATGAACAGTCTTTGGTGGTACCTTATTATTATGAATCAAGACGTGCATTCTTTAAGTACAAACTTACAAAACTCTTGCCTGATATAACTATTATTCCTCGCCAAGGTACAGAACTTGAAGATGATCTCCTTATCTCTTCTTCGTTATCCCAGGTAGATGTCTGTGAAATTTTGAACACTGGTTCTATTGATGAACATGCTTTGAAACTACCTGCATATAATGAAAATGAAATGGTCCAGATGGTTCATGTTGCACTATATTTAAGGAATTTGATACTACAGCATACTCCAAATAAGAAAGCCGAACTTACAGAGGAGAATGCATATGCATCAGTACCTGAAGGTCTGTATGTATTCATGGCCATAATGTATGGTGGCTCAGAAATACTGGATGTAGATGATGGAGATGATACCCGAGAAGTTGAGCAGAAAAATGCTGACAAGCTAAGAAAAGGGATTTTAGATATTTGTCAGGACTTGACTTACGGAGTCAGTAATGGCAAAATCATTCCCCCAAAACAGTATTCACTCGGTCTAGCAGCTCACCAGATCTCAGGGAGGAATAAACGACTTGTCAATCTCCTCCACAATGCAGGACAGACTATTTCATACAAACAGTGTCTGCAAGCTGACACCGCATTATCCGAGATATCTCTCAAGAATATAGATCCGGAGACTGGTGCAGTTCCTCCGCTCAATTTGGTACTAGGGCGACCCATACAATTTGGTACGGACAATATTGACTGTCTAAAAGAATCTGCAATTGCAGGACACAATGCTGGTTATCATGGCACTCAGCAGGTCAGTTTCCAACCAGGCCCAACTCATGAACAATCTATCTCCGACATAGCTTTTTCTAAATACACAATTGATGTACCTGATGTGGTGCATAAGGTGATTGAGCTTAACAAAACTGTTGTAAAGGAACCACCCTTCCATCTATCAGAAAGCGACGTTAACAGTCTATTTGATATGGAAACCATGAACAGCGGGAATAGATCATTCAGAGAAGCCAAAGCCAAAGACTTAGTATTTAATGTCAGATCTAGTCAACAACATTTGTGAAACTGCAAAAGTTCAGCCTTCCCAAATTGTTCCCCAAATAGACCCCACTTCTTCACAGCATGTTGTTGATGGGATGGCGTATGTCTACAGGGTTTCAACTAAATCGATTAGTACATTCGGAGAATTTGCTACAGAGTACTGCAAGGGGGTATATAAGTTTCCAAGCACAAGGATAGACATTGTGATGGACCGCTATGATGGAACTTCCATCAAAGATGACACACGAAGTGCTAGGGCCTCTAAATCCAAAGACAAACAAGGAAAAAGAAAACAAAAACGCAAAGCGGTGCCAAAAGTAATTTCCCCAGAAGTAAACCTGCCTCAAGGTGACAACTTCAAAAGCTTTTTGAGCATAAATGATAACAAGATTGCTCTGCAGCAGCTCCTTGGTGATACTCTCATCAAAAATGCACCTCAAGATAAGATTATTGTTGTCTCTGGGGCATTTGAAGACCCCATGGATGTCCGTTCATCCTCTTTGGGCATACAGTTAGATAGCATGGAGTCTGACCATGAGGAAGCAGATACCCGTATGGTATTAAGCATAGTCAATTCAACCGCGGAACATATTGTGGTAGTGTCACAGGATACTGATGTATTTGTGATTCTTCTTGCCAACTACAAACATTTTGGAAATAGGAAAGTGTATTTACAGCAGCAGATTGGAAAAGAACAAAAGATCACAGACATCAAATTTGTGGTAGAAGGAATCATAAGCCAAGGCATGGATCCTATATCTATCCCCCTTCTTCACTCTTTAACTGGATGTGATACCACGAGTTATATATATGGCATTGGCAAATCAACTGCATGGAATACTTTTAAGGATTTCCACAATCTTCTGGACAATACTAACCTTAAAAGCCCATCTGAAATTGACTACAAGCACGTTGAAGTCTTCATGTGCAGATTGTACAAAGACAACCAGTCATCATCGTTGGACGCCATGCGAGTTAAGAGTATATTGACTACCAATCACCCAGAAGAAATACCCCCTACTAGTGATGCAGCTCGGCTGCACATCTCTCGTGCCTTCCTTCAAGCGCATGTATGGCAAAATGCTACTGAGCCTGTACTTGAAATGAAAACAAATGCTCTGATCTCCGTGGGGTTCAACTTAGATAGCGAGAAACAGAAATTGATACCAGTTATGATGACAAATCATCCCATTCCAGACGCTGTCATTGAAATGGTGTCATGTAATTGTAAAACTGGCTGCCAATCAAACAAGTGCAGTTGTTTCAAATCTAAACTTCAATGTACAATCCTTTGTCATAAGAGATCCAAAGAAGACCAGCCATGCATAAATAATTTTGTCTAGTTTGTTTTAGCAGTTGTGGACAGTTTAAAAAATTAGCAAATGTTTTATGTTAAAAGTGAATTAAGTTTTAACTTTTGAGCCTGTGCGCACTTTTGTTTAAGTTTATCATCAGTTGCACCTGCATTAGCCGCCCGCAGCTAGACTACTTTTTGATACCTAGTTCAACATAATATCGTATCCCATGTGAAGTAGTACCAGTTACAATAAAATATATTCATTACATATAACTATATGTTATTAAAAACTACTAATTGTAATGCTGCAATCTGTGTAACATTGTTCAAAATCAGTACTGATGTTTCCATATCATTTGTGAAAAATTGCAATCAATGGAGACAATTCCGTAAATTACAGAGATAGTCTAAACCCTCTGTTTTGGCGGCCATCTTGGATTTAAGGCACCAAGAATGTGTTCATTCAATTAAATCATTAAAAATGAACTCACTGAGGTATACATATTAAGTGTAGATCACTTTGTTCAGTCAAACTGACAAAATATGTTTATCTATACAGATATTACACGAAATGGCAGCCATCTTGAAACAGATGCCATTTTGATCCATTTCCGGTCATTTCTCGCTTTGGCACCATGCTGCAATGGATTTATCATATCAAAATACCCCTAGATATGAATTTTCATAATTTTGGCAGGAAAACTACCACCCCCAATTAAAAAATCACTTTTATGAGATTTGGAACCTGACTATCTCTTTTAAGAGAATGACACTCCAAACTCAAACCATTGTTCTCCAGTTATGGGTAGTGCCATAACGTCTATACCATGTTCTTCTACTGTCTTGGGTTAGAGTTCTCTTGTTTGGGGGTACACTCAACAAACTATTGTATTCGTTTCCTTATTTCCTTTTTTCACTGGGCTATTTTCCCTATTGGACCCCTTGGGCTTATAGAATCCTGCTTTTTCAACTGGGGTTGTAGCTTAGCTAATAATAATAATAATAATAATAATAATAATAATAATAATAATAATAATAATAATAATAATAATAATAATTACGATGTAGAAGGCATGACTGTTAAAATTAATAGCATATCTAATACTCTGTACAGAATGGTCACAAATTGTGAAAAATCTCATTTGGCATGCATAAAGAATTAACTGAACGACGTTGCAAGATATTAATATCTAGATCAGGAATAAGAAATCTAATAGACAACAAGATTTAGTCCAACAAATTAAGATGGGAGTCTGCAACTAAAGACCAGACAGTCGTATAATACTTGAAACAAGGTAGAATGAAAGAATTAAAAAATTTCTTCAGAATAGATTGTTCACCTAAAATCTTAGAAGACTTTCTTAATAAGACTTTTTTGTGCAATTAAAAGAAGAAAGAGACCTAAATGTGTTTCTAAAAACTCAATATGCGATCAAGAATCACACCGAAAATTTCAAAGGAGTTGTATAGAGTTAAAGAAAGATTATTAGTACAGTGATGTGGATATTGAGGAGCCACTGTCCTCGATCTAAATACCATAATACTTTGAGTTTTCTTAGTGATTAACTCCATGCCCTATAATTTGTACCGTGCATTCATTTCAACAACCACAGATATACATTCAGAAGATGGAATTGAGGAAAAAATAATAGCATCATCTGCATATACAACGATCTTGTATGGAAAGTAATGAGCCAAAAACACTACCCTGAGGAACACCATGGTGCCCATCAACAACTACGCACACATCAGTCAAAAGGGTTGCCTATTTTTTTTAGCAGTGACTGACACAGCCATCAGGTGTAAGTAAAGGAGAAATTATTAAGTCTACACCAAAGAGTAACCCACCATTTATGTTCCTAGGTTGCACCTAAGGGTTTCTTTTATTGTTAAATTGTATTCCTTTTCAGTTAAAACATAAACTGAGCACAGGTCCTAGTTATTCCAAGTCAAATCTGATCTGTTACTTCTAAAATGATGGGCCTCCTGCTTCTCCAAGTAAGCACGTCTGCAATTATCATTTAACCAGGGTTTGTCTCTCACTTGGTATATTAGCAGATGAGAAGGGATATGCATATCAATTATATTGATCAGATTCGCATTCAAGAAAACAACATGCTCAACACATACAATTGTGACCAATTCAAATGCAAAGGTCATTAAAAATGTCATTCTAGCATACTTCACATTATATATATATTATTATATATATATATATATATATATATATATATATATATATATATATATATACATACATATATATATATATATATATATATATATATATATATATATATATATATATATATATATATATATATATATCTTAGATGAGTATGACACATCAAGGACAGGCTGCTCAGTCTTAACTACTATTATCATTATTACTTGCTAAGCTACAACCCTAGTTGGAAAAGCAGGTTGCTATAAGCTCAGTGGCTCCAACAGGGAAAATAGTCCAGTGAGGGAAGGAAAATAGGAAAATGAAATTTTATAAGAAGAGTAACATTAAAATAAATATCTCCTATATAAACTATAAAAACTTTAAAAACAATGGCGGAAGAAAAATAAGATAGAACAGTGTGCTCGAGTGTACCCTCAAGCAAAAAAACTCCAACCCAAGACAGTGGAAAACCATGGTACAGAGGCTATGGCACTACTCGAGACTAAAGAACAATGGTTTGATTTTGGAATGTCCTTCTCCTAGAAGAGCTGCTTACCTTAGCCAAAGAGTCTCTTTTGCCCTTACCAAGAGGAAAGTGGCCACTGGAATATTACAGTGCAGTAGTTAACCCGTGAGAGAAGAATAAATGCTTGGGAATCTGTCTTGCCAGGTGTATGAGGACAAAGGAGAATATGTAAAGAATAGGCCAGACTATTCAGTGTGTGCGAGTGTATGTGTGTGTGTGGGCAATGGGAAAATGAACCGTAACCAGAGAGAAGGATCCACTACTCTAGCGGTAGTATCTCAACGAAATCCAAGCATGATCAGACGTCCTAGTTGGAGAACCAACCATACTTGTGATAACACCAGGGGAGTCAATGTATATGTGCATCCGGTTTATATGACAAACATATTCATACCTGACTATAAACGTGAGGCATTTACGTGACTGCGTCTCATGCCTATTATCTGAGAATAGAGGTAGGAAGGTGGAGCCGCAGACTTCGGGAATAACGTCTGTGTCAGTGTGATGATATTCACATGCAAACAGAACAACATGTGTTGATACACTGCCCACTTACTGATCAGTGTCGGAAGACGTACCGAATGTTAACTTCGCAGATACTAAGCAATTATTCAGTGAAACAATTTATTTGGAATAATCATGTAATTTTGTATATGAAGTATTGCTGACATATGTGCGCAATAACTGCGATGCTCTAAGGACTTAGTTTTGTATTGTATTAGGGTTATGAGATGTTTGAAGTTAAATCCTAAAAATGTTTGAGTAGTGGGTATTGTAGGAGAAGAAAAAGAAAAAAGAAAGAAGGAAAAGATGTAAAAGAGGAGGGAGAGGGGAAAGAAGAATTATGATCTTAGGCATTGTGTTGTGGATTGATAGCGTAGGTGTGAAATATTGCTCTCAAATATATTTGCATATGGGTGATTATCTTTGACAAATCTAATTCATATGTAACAAAGATTACGTTTCTGTACCATATGTTTGTTTTGTCAATAAACTACTAACTAACTATACTATGTCCGAGCAGGTACTAGACCTATGAGTAGCCTCACTTATGATTTGCTCACAGTATGATTCAGAAGCAAAGTCAAAAGCTCTTAAGCCATTTCGATCAATAGGAGAAACAGAATTCAACCACTGCCTATGGTGAGCACTGAAATCCCCGACAAGAACAAAAGAGGCCTTTTTATCATCCATAATGCTAAAAAGACAATCGAAGAAAAAATCATCCAAATTAATCTAATTTCAACCAGGTAACAAGCCAGGTTAATAGTAATGATCCTCACTATTGGTACCCAAATATTTCGTATTAAACCAATACCTAAGTGAATCACATAAATCAATGCATGCAGTTTATAGAGTAAATAACAGAATATTAATTTGCCCCAATTCTTCAAATAATGCTTATTTTATATCCATCATTTCCAAGTGATATAGACATTTATATTCAAGTGCTACATTATGGATATCAGTCAGGTGGCATAAATATTCTTTGGAAATTTTTCAAAATAAAAGGCATCTTTATGGTTTTCCGTAAAGCATAGTCTGAGTTGTATATCCTGTCATAAAATCAACAGAATAAAATGCACAATTAAACAGTTGTATATCTAATTACCCCTAATCGCCGTATAGTTTTTTTTTTCTATTAATTATTTAAAACTTCCTTCAGTTCAACCAATTTAAAATACTCACCGGCCACTGCACCCCCCCCCCAAAAAAAAAAAATCAATTAGGTAACGCTAGTACAAATTGCACGTACCAAGAACATAGTGAGAAACAATGAAAAATGCTAGATGCACCTGAAGTACTAAGGAATTGGTAGCACTCAACATTCCCTTCTTTCAATTAAGCTTATTTCTAATTCATCAAACTAAATGGGCTATTTGGGGATCGTGGCTTAAGTACAGTCAAATTCAAAAGTCTGCCGACACTCTCCTACATTGCTGAGTTTTTATCGAAAGTATTCACACTCTCAAAAATGATGATGATATCAATAAGAGCGAGATGAAATAGGCAATATTAACTATCATTCCCAAGCTGCAACCCATGTCCCTCTATTCTTCATAATCACATAAAGGCAATTGGTAGAAGACTCGGCTTCGAAGAGTTACCAGTCTAAAACTGGAGCTTGTTATTAGCAGATTAAGCAAAAAGATGTAAATGAAACAAGTTTTGTATACCGTTGGTCGTTTTGTCAGCAAACTTAGGCCAGGTTTAGGTTGTCGGTACATGCATGAAGAAAAGACATATGATGTCCGGGACAAAAATTATTGAACAACAATTTTACCTAGAAAATATTTGCAGAGAAGCGGTAAGAATAACACCTTCGATAGCAACTATCTCTAAGGGTAAAAGATATAGGACAAAAATGAAAATAAGAAATAAGAAGAGAGAGAGAGAGAGAGAGAGAGAGAGAGAGAGAGAGAGAGAGAGAGAGAGAGAGAGAGAGAGCTACACACACATACTGTATATATATATATATATATATATATATATATATATATATATATATATATATATATATATATATATATATATATACATACACTGTTGTAAATGGAAATAGTCCCAAAATTATCAGTTACTCGAAGAATAGGGCATTAATTCTATAGTTCCTCTTTCCGGAAGCACTTTACAGAAAATAACTCATTAAAAAATGCATAAGTCTATTAATTTAATAACCTATTCATATTAAAAGAAAGATAGAGATAAGTAATGACCAGAAAAGAACAATATGCTGAGGATGATGATGTAAACAGACAAATCACATACTCACATATGTAAGTATATCTAACCATGTTTATAGTTATTGAAGAAGAGGTTTGCCTTCTAGATAACTTTATATTACCTTCTAACTGAAATTAGATTCAACAAGTGTTAACTTCAGCTGTTCTAATTTTATTGAATAGAGTATAACCTACAAACCTAGCGTATCCTTATTTTAAGGAATAAATTATTACTCACTCTCAAATCCCTGAGCTGTTATTCACTCAGTATAATCTACCTGACTTCGGTGGAAATCAGAAGTTGATACGTTTAGTCCCAAGGATAAAAAACACAGCCAAGTGAACTGTAATTTCACGAGGTACTTTTAATTACTTGAACAGCTCACATAAATATAACCTACCTTCTGTTACTTTTTTATAAATTACTCATACAGATAACTTTTTGCATAACCCTTTGTTATGCTTATCTACAAATGACCATTTTGAATCAAGAAAATATTAAAGATAATTATTTTCTGTTATTTTGTAATACTCAAAATCCATTATCGTGTATTTCTTGTTGATCGATGATAAATGTAAGTCATTTGATGTCCCACACATTCCAACATCAATCTTCCGGAGAAATTCACTTCTGCAAGGTGATTTGGCTAAATTCAAAGTCGGTGTTGGCACGAAAACTATAGTAGAAAAAATATTCTCATGTTTTATCTAAATCCCCTACTGTCTTCGCCCCTTTTCCTTTTTCTTCGGATGGAGAACATTGAGATGTCAATCTCATCGACTTCCAATATTTAAACGCTAGATAAATTGGTTGAAAATATTTTTACTTGTAGCAATTGTAGAAACCTACATATACTCATTTATGGTAATGAGAATGTTCATAAATAAACAGCTTGATTACACTATTTAGTCACTATTAGATTTGGTTAATGTAAAACTTGACACTTATTTTTCATTCGATCTCAGTAAGGTTATACGCACTTAACCGTCTTAAAAGACAAACCCAAGTTCGCCTTCAAACATGATAGTATCCTACAGTTCAATGATCCCGACATGAATCTTCCTCAGCAATGCCAAGTTCTTGATTAGTTATTCTAAGATCTATTCGCTTTCAGGTAGTCAGTCACTTGCAGCCCTGCAAAGTTCTTCATTTCTTCTCTGCTCCTTCTTTTCTGCCAGACTCGTTTTCTTATTTTATCCCTGGGTTGCCAATCTCATTACGTCTTAACGAGACCAGAAAACGAGTCTTCTAACTTTCTTTGTTCTTTAATCCATCTTATATTTTCTTTATACTATTATTTTACGTATATAACTTGGCAGTTTTAGTATATATACTTCGTTTATCAGACTATAATATCAAACACTATGATGAATTTTTCATAACTTCTATTTATACATTATAAATTATTCTTTGTTCATGCATTGTTTTGATTCGTTTCGATAAAAATTACAAAAGGATATTAAACCTTTCAGAAATAAATTTTCCATGTAATGTACATATGATTTTAAATAAACTAAGTTAGTGATACTTCAATCAGACTGACTTTGATAAAACTGCTATTAATATTTGATTTTAATGATTGCAGTCCGTGTCACTAATGAAGAGCCAAACATTGCACTCTCTAAATACCATGAGCCACACAACTTATGGTAATAAGTAATTAAGTTTAAACATTGAAAAAAATGGCAACAATGGACTTGTTTATTATCATTATTATTAATAATATTGTCGCCGTTTTTATTACAAGAATTATTTGAACTCATATTCGGTTACAGTCGAGTTTGAAACACTAGAATTATAATTTTGAGTAAAATTTAATGTGGAAGAATTAAAGTAGTTACTGCTAAGTGAATATATAGGTTATTTTCATCATAGAATAATACATATAACAATGTCAATTCTGAATATCTTCATTCAAAGTCACCAAAGCTATAAGGGAGGATTCCAATTAACAACACTCCAAAGAAATTTGATTTGGATAAAATTATCTAAAACGCATTTTATTATATACAATGAAAACCAAAGCAATCAATAAACTGAATCATATGAATTCAGTATAGACAAATTCTATTTGAGTACCGTAATGAATTCCGTAACTTTGATAAAACCTGTTATATACATTTATAAACAAATACGCACTAAAGCACACGCGCATACACATACACACACGTGGCATATATATAGATAGATATTATATATATATATATATATATATATATATATATATATATATATATATATATATATATATATATATATATATATATATATATATATGTGTGTGTGTGTGTGTATATATACATATATATATTGTATATATATATATATATATATATATATATATATATATATATATATATATATATATATATATATATATATATATATATATATATATGTATATATGTGTATATATATATATATATATATATATATATATATGTGTGTGTGTGTGTGTGTGTGTGTGTGTGTGTGTGTGAGTATGTGTGTGTCTGTCTGCTTAGAAATCACAAAGGCTAACACATGATGCGCATAAAATATGCATTATAGCAACGAAAGGAAAAATGAAAACACTTGATTTGAGTTAGTACTTTCTTTCTAGTAGTGACACCGAAAATAAACATACAAAGAGATCGTATTTATACAGGCGAATGGGATCCCTCAGCTGTCAGTTTCTTGATGGTTCCAGATAGGTTAGATTTTAGTAAAGAGGATAATACCAAGAATGATACAGGATTAAGGCTGGCATTACGGTACGGAGTACGGTACGATTGATATAAAGTATAAAGGTACAGTACGGAATTACGGTACGATATGATTCAGGTACGGAAAAGTTGGCCAAATTCCGTACCGTACCGTACCGTACCTTAGTCTTAGCTATATCACTAAGCAATTACTATTTCATGTTTGGCCACTTCGGTGACTGCACAAGAAGATCTCTAAGGTACGTGGCATTTCAATTTGTAACATATCATGCATGTGTCTGTGTATGTCTGGAATTACAGTACATAATTGATAAGTCTGTATTTAATTTTGGAGGTATCATATTACAAACATTTATAGCATTAACCATGTAATCTGATACTGTTCATTCCGCTTCTCCACTCTGCTTGATTATGAACGTGCCATCTGCCCACCTCTGATCATATTGTTGTGCTAAGCAGTCTGTTCTTTAATTTTTTTAGGCATGGTACCTACAGGAACAATAAAAAATATTCTGAGACAATCAGTTTCTGGAATTTTCTATTGAGATTATATTTATCCTATGTATACTGAATAATTAGAAATAGTTGAAAAAGAATAATTCATAATCAGATTTGTTAGCCGGCGATTTTTTATTTACAAAACAAAAGAAATCTTTTTTATTACAAATTTTTTGACTTATGAACATAAATTCAACGTCTTGTTAATTTTTATGACAACTGGAAGTAGAGTACATTTTATTGGGTGTTGATTCTTATAACGTAATGTAGAGACATATCTTGAAATTCGAACTATACATACATACATACATACATACATACATACACTCACACAAACACACATATAAACATACAAACAAACACACACACATACATACATACATACATATATATATATATATATATATATATATATATATATATATATACAACAATAACAACTAATATAGCCGTTTCAAGTCCACTGCAGGACAAAGGCCTCAGGCTTGTCCTTATTCATGTCAGGGTTTGGCCAGTTTTCAACATGTTGGTCAACTGCAGATTGGTGATTGTGGGAGACTTTTGTTAGATTGCTCACAGCAAACCAACCTAGTTTGGGTAGCCCTGACTAATAGAGCTTTGCTGATCATGGTGATATATAAACTTTTTCACCATGTTAAGGTATTTCCACTCAGAAAGGAAGATATATATATATATATATATATATATATATATATATATATATATATATATATATATATATATATATATATATATATATATATATATATATATATATATATATATATATATATATATATATATATATATATGTGAGTGCACGCGTGTGTGTATGTTTATATGTGTGTTTGTGTGAGTGTATGTATGTATAGTTCGAATTCCAAGATATGTGCAGTAGTTAACCTCTTGGGTGAAAAAAGAATTGTAAAGTAATCTCAGTGTTATCAGGTGTATGAGGACAGAGGAGAATCTGTGAAGAATGGGCCAGACTATTTGGTGTATGTGTAGGCAAAGGGAAAGTGAACCGTAACCAGAGAGAAGGATCCAATGAAGTACTGTTTGGTCAGTCAAAGGACACCATAACTCTCTAGTGGTAGTATCTCAATGGGTGGCTGGTTCCCTGCCCTGTTGAATGCTCGTGCACAGTCGGCAACAGACAGATGCGATCCCTGATAAGCACGATCTAGTGCTTAATGTATCGGAAGTCCAGAGGTTAATTCCAAGGTTCACAGAAGAGTCTCCAGATGAGCTCTTCGATCATTTTGAAATGGTCGCATAAACAATGAAATAGCCAAAAGATAAATGGTCAGTGTTATTGCAGTGCTTATTTATCCTGATCTCAGGACCACAGGAAGGAGTATCAAGAAGTGAAGAGGAGCAGGCTGCAAGTGTATCTGATGACCCCTGAATATTATGATGACAGGTTTCGAAGTTTGAGGAAGGACGAGGAAATAATTTTCCTGGATTACGCTTATCAGGTACGACGATGTCTTAAAAGATGGGCAGAGGCTGCTAACATGAGGGAGATGGCTGCTTTAGAAGAATTGATAATACTAGAACAGTATCTACGAGGAATTCCTGAACATATTCGAACATACTTGAGAGAGAGAGGCGAAGAAACTTGATAAAGCCGCTTCGCTGAGTGAAGATTATATTATTATCAGTCGTAAACCCTCCTTGGGCATGAAGTTTCAAGTGTTGTTCAGTAATAACTATGCGAACAAGTTCAATATTTACAGCGGAAGTAGCACTGGTACTGTCCCTAAGCAGAATGCGATAGTACCACAGCAACAATCGTCGAATCATCCTCCTTCAAGTATCGTGAAAGACGTGCGGAAGGTTGATATTGTCTGTTTTAAGTGGTAAGAGAGGCTATATCCGTAAGGAATGTTGGTCAAACCAACCAAAAGCAGTAGACCAAGTGACTAAAAAGAATTCGACAGAATGCGAAGACAAAGAAACAATCGGGAAAGGTCGGAGAGGAAAATAAACCAGCCAATGTTTACACGACGAACAGAACAAACCCAAACAGCGTGGATACCTTTAAACCATATATTTATGAAGGTATGTTAGCAGTAATAGACGGAAGTGAGCAAACCCCATTCAGGATACTGCCCGACAAAGGTTGTAACCATAGAGTGGTGGTACAAGGAGTACACCCGTTGGTAGAACAGTCTTTCAAAGGAGACTCGGTTATTTTGGAGGGAATAGGTGAAGAAGTTACTCTTATTTGCTGTTTGCAACTGTCATGCGAGTTGGTGACGGGTAATTTTGATTTTGCGGTAAAAGATTCATTGGCTTCCGAAGGAGTAGACGGCCTGCTGGGTAATGAGGTTGGGGGAACACCGCTTGTGCCTTGTCCCATTGTAACGGAGAAACCATTGAAGTATAGTGATACGACTGAACTCGAGAAGGATTACCCGTGTCTGTTTCCTAGTTGTGTGACGACTAGGAGTATGACGAAAAAAGTGGCTGCTGAACAAGAAAAAGAAATCGAAGGAGTGATGAACATGGAAGATTTGTTTTCCGAAAAAGAAGATTCCCTTGATGGTACGCAAGAGGAGAACTCCCGAGTAAGCCTGAGCGAAGAGGAATGACCGGCGAGTGGAAAAGATGAAAAAGAAGAAATAGACCTGGAAAAAATAGATAACTCAGAGTTAGAAGTAGGACAAGCGAGTAGGAAAAGGCTGATAGGATTGCAAAGGAAGGATGCAACATTAACAGAGTTATTATACCATGTGGTAGATGAGACGGAGGCACAGCAGACTCCGATCTGTTATTATCTTACGGATGGGTTGCTTATGAGGAAGCATAGACCCGCCGATATCCCTGTAAATGCCAAATGGGGATATATCGACAGATATTTATTCCTGAACCGCTGAGAAGACAGGTGATTGCTGTAGTGCATGAGACGGGACATATGGGGATAAAGAAATCGACAGAAAATATTATGAAAAACTTTTTTCTGGCCTGGCATGCATAAGGACATGAGCCAGTTTTGCCGTGCATGTCACGTAAGTCAGATGGCTGGAAAGCCGAACGTGTACATTAAGAAAGCTCCCCTACACCAGATAGAAGTACGTGGAGAACCCTTCAGCAAGGTAATGATCGACATTGTGGGACCTTTACCAACGACTAAAATAGGTCACGAATATATGTTAACCTTGATGTGTCCAGTAAAGAGATACTCAGAAGCCATTACCATCAGGAACATCAGTGCCAAAATAATCGCCGAGAAGTTAATTAGACTTTTTTACTAAGTTTGGTAAACCGGAAACCATTTAAAGTGACCGAGGAACGAATTTCACGTCATAATTATTTCAGGACGTAATAAAACTGTTGGATGTGAAACAACTATCAACTGCTTATCATCAGGAGATCCAAGCTGCATTAGAGAGGTTTCATCAAACTTTGAAATATATGTTAACAAAGTTCTGCAATGAAACGGGGAAGGAATGGGACATCAGACTACCGTTGATGTTATTTGAGGTAGGTAATGGTTATGGAGAAAGCATGGGACGTAGCCCGAATGAAATGGTATTTGGATGAGAAGTACGAGGGCCGAGGACAATATTGGCAGAAAAAGGGAAGGATTGAGAGGAAACGGACGGAGAAAATGTCAAGTATTTGAGGAAAAGAATCGGCGAGTTAAGGAAATTTTCCCTAGAAGGTGTGAAAACAAGTCAAGGAGTGGTCGAAGAAAAGGTTTGGCATGAAGAGTACGAACAGACAGGTTACGGCAGGATGGCATGTGTTGGTCTACTCCCCGATAAGGATACTCCCTCTCGCCAATGAGTTCCAAGAATGATTCCGGATTTTGGTGTAGAGCAGTGACTGGACCTACGTTATCGATATGTCAGGAAACAGGGAAAATTTGAGGAAGGCCCTATTAACTTCGAAACCCATACTTCAAGAACCGGATTTCAACAAGAAATTCCTAATCTAAGTGGATGCGTCAGATAATGGGATTGGAGCTGTCTTATTGCAAGAAGATATGGAAGGAATTCTTCACCCTCTTTGTTTTATATCGTCAAAGCTGAGTAAGCAGCTATGAGCCTACTCGACAGTGTATAAGGAACTGGTAACGTAGTCATGGCTACATTAGTCATTGGATTAGACCCAATAGTTGTGGTATAGTTTGGAGTATTGCTAGTAATAGACACAGATCCCAATATAGAAGGAATAAATTGATCTTTAAAGTGCCTATGATGAGCAATAATCCAGAAAAATAAATCAGAATCTTATAAGTCTATAGCTTTGATGTTGCAATTTTCAGCACAGTTTGAGGTCTCCATGAGGGTTGGTTCTGAATTTTTTCTGGTAGTATTGTGCAAACTCTGAAACTGGACTTTCTCTGCTTTTTCTTCGGTTGGGTATCAGGAATGGGTTCAGACATAAGGATTTTAGGGCATCATCTTAACAGAATCCAAAATTTCGTATGTAGATTCCAACTGTTCTGTGAACTGATCAAGCTCCATAAACATCAGACACCAGCCGATCAAAGTTGTCCCAATCAGGCTGATCCTTCAGGCTGATCCTCAACCACATACTGTTACTGATTACTGTAACGCTTCCAACTATGGATTTTGTTAGTGCAGTTTTCAATTCAAGTATAATAAGTAAAGGACTCACAATGACCTAGTTTGCTTAGGAGAGAAGTTAATTGTTTAGCTTTGAAAGATGGTGGAGTGTCATGCATAGTATGATATGCTTTTTTATGTTCCACTGTCCACCAGTTGTTGCTTTACATATATTTTGACTAACTGATAGTACTGATATTCTTTCTCTATCTGATGGGTCCCTCTTACGACAAATTAGAGTAAACTCAGATTGTTGAACACAAGCAGGAATTTCCTCTAGACTTGGTGGGCCATAGAAGTGTCTTGATTTCTTTAAAGGCATTGAGTAATCTAGTATGAAGCTCAAGGCTAATTTCTTTGATCAAGTCATTATCTCCCAAACCATATGCAGATATAACAACTGTTTTTTTTTTATTCTAAAGATTTACAAAATATCAGTGTGTCTTTATATGGAGGTGATGAGAAGTCGATGCTGTCCTTCAGGCCAGAACAGTCTTCAATCTTCAACCTGAGATTGACTAGTTATTTCACAAGCTTGTTCCTTATTGTTATTGTTGTATAGATTCTCATTAAACACATTTCTAAGATGAGAAATTTTTAGAACCTGACCTTTGTTAATAATTAGAGTTGTACACATGCAAAAATGCATTCTCCTTACATTTTCTTGTTTGAGGTTCGCGTAGTCTCACTAAATACGGCTTGGATCAACACTCATGAAACTGGGCCTTCCTTGCATAGTAAATTTTCATCATTTAGTTTAATTTCCTTTTCTTTAATGTTTTATACTACAAGCTATGTCTATTACCGGAGACCTTCTTGACCTTCTCACCTTTGCAAAATATACACTATTTACTAAATATCACTATACATAATTTTTTGTTGGTGGCTTGTTCGCTTACATTCAGCACTTGTTTTTATCCTTGACAATGTGCGGCGACCAATTCGAAAAAAACTCTCCCCGGCCACTTTCATGATAAACTCGTAAATAAATAAATGAACAAATAAATAATAAAGATAATTGATATTAACTTCTAACTACATATGAACAAAAACTTAAATTTTCTATAGAAAATTGTTAAATTGTCTATAGAAAATTAAAGGCAATTTATCCTTTATAATAAGTTTGGAAATTGCCAGGAGAAAGAAACACCATTTAATTATTTGGATTTATCAGTTTGAAACGGATAAAGAAGTTTTGGTATTAATTTCAGTGTAACGTAAACTTGGGCTACAAGGAATGTCAACATAGGCTCAAATGAAAGCATATGTAACAAAAAAGTTTTTATAATACAATATGTAATGATAGATAAGTTATTTTTTTTTCCTAAGAGGACTTCGTTTGCAAAGAGAAATATGTTAAAATCAAGATTTTTTTCGGTTCGTCTGTGTACATTCTGTATTACTTTCAAAATATATATTATACTATTGTAATTTTTGCTCTTTACGTATGTTTCTTGATATATTGCAATAGTCCAATCAAAATTTCCTGGAAGTCTGAATACTTTTGACAGCCCATATAAGGCTTAATGTAGATTTATGTGAGGGGGGGTTGAGCTTAGTGCAAAACGAGGGGTTTGGCTCCCTATGTGAGAACGGCCCCGACTTGAGGGCGGTTACTATGTTCTTCATATAGCCGAAGGCAGAAGTTATTAGGAAATATGAATTAAAAAAAAAAAAAAAAAATAAAAAAAAAAAAATAAAATAAATAAGAAAAAAAAGGTTGCAGAAAACATCCTGAGTGGTGGTCCAAGCACCCGGCCATTATTACATGCACTAAATAAATAGTTTCTTGAATCCTCGTGCGAATACTCTAGGTCAATTTCGAAAACATAGAAATATTATTTATGATAATTACTTATATAGAAAATTTGTGCATGGATTCTTATTACAAGTAGTAATAGCAGTGGTATTAGCAGTAGTAGGAGTAGTAGTAGTTCTATTGTGATTACACATTACTAGTAGCTATTACTAATTTTATCATAAGTATTGTTATCATTGCAGTTATTGTTAATACTATCATCATCATCACTATTTATATCTTTATCATAATTATAAAAACTGAATATAGACACATGCATGTATAACGTTCCCTTGTTAATTCGCTCCTGCTAACTTTGAGATTTTCATGAAAGAAGGGATTTTAACGATTTAGATTGAGATAACTTACAGTACGATAAAAGTACAGAATTACGGTACGTTATTTTATCCGTACTACACGGTACGGAAAAATAATTGAGGGTACGTTACGAAATTTCGGTACGGTGTTTTAACCAGGTACGAAGTACGGAAAACCTCCCGTACCGTACCGTACTACCAGCCTTTTACAGGATTAATGAAAAACAGACCAGGAGTTACGTTTAAATTGCACCCTTGGGTACAGGTAATTACGAAGAATTCGAGAATATTTTTTGGGTAAAGTCATAAACATGGATTATTGTACTCGTCTCTGACCAACTGATATCATAACTTGATCCTAGCCAGTGGCAGGCCAATGCTTTATCAACTAATCCCCTAGACGCGGTCATCGCATGCTGTTTTAATCTGACAGAAATGTCTTTCCATGTTTGGCCAACATAAAACAGGTTACATTCTGAAAAGGAATACTTTATATTATACTACTAGTGTACGCAACCCGACGAGCTTGACGGCTAAATATCTAGCTATATATGCGCACGCACGCACCTTCCTTGCACCATGGTATGACTACTTCCTCTCCCCTACTCGAGGGACGGAGAGAGCTGAGCGTGACCGAAAAGATATATATATATATATATATATATATATATATATATATATATATATATATATATATATATATATATATATATATATATATATATACTGTATATATATATATATATATATATATATATATATATATATATATATATATATATGTATATATACAGTATATATATATATATATATATATATATATATATATATATATATATATATATATATATCATGACCGAAGAGATATATATATATATATATATATATATATATATATATATATATATATATATATATATATATATATATATATATATATATATATATATATATATATATATATATATATATATATATATATATATATATATATATATATCGTGACCGAAAAGATATATATATATATATATATATATATATATATATATATATATATATATATATATATATATATATATCGTGACCGAAAAGATATATATATATATATATATATATATATATATATATATATATATATATATATATATATATATATATATATATATATATATATATATATATATATAATCATCAGCCGTTACTAGTAGACTGCGAAACAAACACCTCAGACATGTCTTTCTACTCGCCTCCGATTAAAGTCTTACTATGCTAATTTACACCCGCACATTTTATTAGTTCGTCAATCCATCGTCTTCTCTTCCTTCCGCTAAAAATATAAAGCCAGACACTTGCTCTTTTTTATAAAGGGGAGATTATCATTTCCAGAGATAGTCTTGATCATATATATCTTAATGTACAGCTATATTTAAACACTGCTTTAGTTTTTATCAAAATGGGTGTGACACTTAAAATATTCATCAAATGACAAAGTATGTTATACATTGTTTCCCTTTTTCTCTAAGCTAAAACTGGACGCTAAAAAGTTTTCTTAGCTCTGTTCATACAGTTATATAAAAAGAAAAATATTTGCGATCGTAGAGATAAGTAGCAATTTCTTTACTTTTGATAAACTCAATCTCTATGTAATCAAGGCTGTATACTCGAAGGGCCCTAAGATACATAGAGAAAAACTAAAATACTTTATGTTTTTAGAGCATCCCGCATATAAATGTATATATGATAAAATATCTGGCCTTCAAGATATGAAACATTTAAATTTATCTGGTTGTCTTACAATCGAAATGCCAAAAACGGGATACTATTATTTTCTTCTTTTTCTATAGAAAATTTTATAGATGAAACCAAGGAATTAATTACAGCAACAAAACCCTCAGGATTAAAGTTATCTTCTGGAATACAAAAAAACATCATCAACATATGTATGGTACGAGGCAGATTGGGAGGACCAAATTCAAGGTATTAATATAATCTAAAAAAGATCTAAATAATACTCTACAGTATATTTTACATAGAAGAGGCGACAACGGATTACCAATGGCCATACCAAACACTTGATCACAGAAATCTCCCATTAAAAGAAAACTTACACTTTTTAATACGCAAACAAATAAGTTGATTAACAGTATGAGTTGGTAATGGTATCTTTAAGAATATAAAATATCAGACAGGAAATCCAATAAATCATCAATGGGCACCTTCGTAAATAACCACAAGTCAGTTTTGATGTTAATTCGTTATTTATCCATGGTGCCTTCAACCAACCTGAATCGACTAACTAATAGGTACATAATTCACTAGGTAGGTTAACAGACAATGAAGGGGTTTTAATAAAATGGTTTGGAGTTAAATCTCGCTTATGTATTGATGAAGAAAGCAAAATTGTCATTTATCAGCTTTATATATATATATATACACATATATATAGATAGATAGATAGATAGATAGATAGATAGAAATGTATATATATATATATATATATATATATATATATATATATATATATATATATATATATATATATATATCATGTTTGTATGTATGGCTTTATTATACATATACTTAAGGTTCAGCCGGTATTACAAATAATCAATCATTAATCATTAACAGCTATCTACCTAGGTTAGCAGAAGAAATAATAAAAGCACATTACTTCTAAAAGGATAGTTTATCAAAATCTTTTCTAAAGGCATCCCAATTTTAGCTCAAGATTTTATATTCATATATTCATGGTAGCAGACATTGAAAAAGATGAAATCTTAAAACATACTTAACAAAATAGGCACTCCAAATTAAAAAAAAATTAAACCCGTTAAATGTCAATATTTCCTTATCGATGATTTGGAGACCATATGTGTGGTCCAGACCAGTTCCTGGAAATTCATGTGAAGTCCCTATTCATTCATACATTGGATTTTCATATCAGAATGATAATTCAGTTTCACAAATGTTTAGATGTGGCATAATATAGCCCATGTAATCGATAAAGAAAAGATGTTGCCGTTTATTGCATTTGTTATGACTTCTCTCTCTCTCTCTCTCTCTCTCTCTCTCTCTCTCTCTCTCTCTCTCTCTCTCTCTCTCTCTCTCTCTCTCTCTCTCTCTCTCTCTCATACTTTTCCCCTGTACATACATACTTATACAATATACTTAGAAATACATACACACACATATATATATATATACGTATATATATATATATATATATATATATATATACATATATATATATATATATATATATATATATATATATATATATATATATATATATATTATATATATATATATATATATATATATATATATATATATATATATATATATATATATATATATATATATATATATATATATATATATTTCTGAGTGGGAATACCCTGACGTGGTGAATGGGTTTGTGTATCACCATAATCAGCGAAGCTGTACTTGTCAAGGCCACCAATACTAGGCTAGTTTGCTGTGAGTGGTCAGACGAAAATCTCCCACCACCACCAACCCCACTGGCCAGCGTGGTTATGAAAACTAAGCAAACCCCAGACGTGAATAAAGACGTGTCAGAGCCTCTGTCCTGCAGTGGACTCGAAACCGCTGCATTTGTTGTTGTTGTTGTTGTTGTGTGTGTGTGTATATATATATATATATATATATATATATATATATATATATATATATATATATATATATATATATATATATATATATATATATACATATATACATATATACATATACATATATACATATATATATATATATATATATATATATATATATATATATATATATATATATATATGTATATATATATATATATATATATATATATATATACATATACTCTACGAACAACTGTATCGCATTTGAATGTTAAGGACAAATCTTTTTGAACCTAGTTACCAGTTCCACTACACTCATGATCATACTACAGCATCTCAACTAGTAATCCAATAACTTTTACTTCTTCAATCCATCTTCAGGTTTTGCATACAGAACCACTTTCTGTATGTTTCACTAGCATAACTCATCATTTATGTTCATCAACATGCAAGGCACTCTAAATAAACAAGACGGCATTCTCTACAGTCATATTGTCTCTTATAACATTTATAACCTAATCAAAGTTACGCTGCGAATTGGCTTCACTTCAGCAGAACACTGTAGTAGTTTTCACTATCTGTTCCAATTACCCTCACAACATGAAGATACTATTTTCTTTATCTAATTTTTCCTTCTTCCTCAATTTATTCTATTATTTTACAGGTAATAATAATAAAAAATAATAATAATAATAATAATAATAATAATAATAATAATAATAATAATAATAATAATAATAATACCTTCATTTCACTATACTTTCCCGCATACACCTATAACATCACTTTTTCGGAACGTTCAAAATTCCCCTCACCTCAGATATTTGTATTTACCATTAAAACTTTGTTTTCATAACTTCTCTTACCACTACTTTACCTATCATCGTATCAAATGCTCTGTTTCTGTAAATTCTACCTTACCCACTGAATATTTACTTTATCATTCACATTATCGACCACATTTCCATCAATATTAAGACCATATTGACACCACTGAAGCGACTTTTCTTTTTTTTTCTTTTATTCATTTATTTATTTATTTATTTTTTTTTTTTTTTGCTTGTTTAATCATTTCATCATTTCATCGTCATTCCAATTCCTGAATACCAAATTCTTAGGCACATTCTTTTCATTACTGCCAAATTCCCATAAACACAAGCTATATAACAGTAAATTTCCTAACCCCAATCACGCGCAAAATACCACTACATAAAGAGTGGATCAATTATTGAACGCCATTGACCACAATTGTTTCTTTCTTTACGTAAACGTCAGCCTGTAAACGTGAACTTTAGAAATGAGCAAATGCACACGCTCCAGTCTGCCTGTAACTGTGAGATTTGATTATGAGCGCAGGTATACATCATCAGATAAAAAGATATCCTGCATGAGCTACAAAGCTGTCATCTCAGGTTAACAGTTCAATGTTTCTGAATGCCAAGGAAGAAGCAGTGAAAAAACATGACTTCATCCTCAGGATAAAAAAGACGTGCACACAGACGTTAGAGCTGGTTCTCCGGGACCATCTACCACCATTCCTCACATCCCTTCCACCGGAACCCTCTTGCAATAGATCGTGGTTCCCAGTGAAAGATACCGAGAGAAAAAACGCTGAAAAGAAAGTTAGGCTAAAAGTGCGATGATGAAGATATATCGGCGAATGCAGGAAACTTATCTGGGTAAAGTATGACTGCCTAAGATTAACACCGTTTCAGTTTTCTTATTTTTTTCTTCCTCTCTCTCTCTATTTCCAACAGCCTATTTAATAGCTTTATCTTTTAGTAAAAAATGTATTATACATATTTTCTATCTTTCCCATACACATTTTTCCCGTTTCAGGACTTGATGCTGGAAGAATACATTCTTTTGATTTCGCAGCATATCTTTAGGGATGAAGTCACTGGGCCCATTTACATTTTAAAACCTAGTAGATGTTTTTATCCCTTTATACTATAAATGGGTATACCGTTGTGTACAACACAAGGAGCGATCAACGGATCAAAGAAACACAGACTAGTGCTGCACCTCTCAGAGAGTGTCCACTTTGGAATAATACATATATATATATATATATATATATATATATATATATATATATATATATATATATATATATATATATATATATATATATAATCATACGCCGATACTAGACCACTGTAAAACAAAGGCCTCAGACATATCCTTACACTTAAGTCTGTTTATGGTCGTTCAGTGCCAGTCCACGCCCGCAAACTTACTTAGTTCGTTAATCCCTCGTCTTCTCTTCCTTTCACTGCTTCTTTTACAATCTCTAGGGACCCATTCTGTTATTCTTAATGTCCATCTATTGTTTGTCATTCTCATTATACGTTCTGTCCATGTTCATTTCTTTCTTTACAAGTTAGAAGATCCTCAACTTTAGTTTGCTCTCTATCCATGTTGCTCTTTTTCTGTCTCTTAGCGTTACTCCCATCATTATTCTTTCCATAGCTCTTTGAGTTGTAACTAGCTTATGTTTTAGGGCTTTAGTAAGGCTCCAAGTTTCTGATGCATAAGGTGATACTGGTAGAACCATCTGATTAAATACTTTTATTTCATAATCTCATTTTGTCTACCAGAAGCCCTCCATCATATGCTTATCCTGCTTTTAATTTCCGTCTCATATCCTGAAAAAAATACTGTTTTTATTATTATTATTATTATTTTCATTGAACATTATCTTAGTTTTACTCATATTCATTTTCAGTCCTATGATTCTGTTTTCTCTATTCAAATCTTCTATCATCTTTTGCAATTCCTCCCATGATTCACTAAATAGAACAATGTTATCTGCAAATCTTAAGTTGTTAAAATATTCCCCATTAATTCTAATTCCTATATTGTCCTAATCTACATCCCTAAAACTTCTTCTAGGCAAATGGGGTCTTCCTGTCTAACTCCTTTCTCAATCAGAATTTTCTCACTATCTTTACTTTACACATATCCCTTCAGATATGGTGACTCCTTAACTCACAAAACTTTCATTTCAAAGTAAAATTCAAGTTGGATACTTTCATCAGCAAAAGATTTTGTTTAGTTTTGGTAATCCATCCAAGAAAGAGGCTGAACCGTTGATACTTCCATGGCCAATTTGCATAATCAACAAATACTAGTAGATCAAAACACAACAATTTGTAAGAGGAATTGTGCAAAGGATGATACAAACATAACATATGACACCCTTGCTTTTCAAGTCATACTTATCAAATCTGAATGATTTAGCAATTGAAATCCCGAGATGACAGCCATTTTTCAAGATGCCTGCCAAATTAGTTGCCCGTGTTGATATTCTCAGAACTATTTGTACAGCTCCGATTTGCATGAGCTTTATATGAATTACTATGTTTTCAAGCCTACTGAAGTAGATTTTAATGTGTATAAAGGAAAATGACAGTTTTCATGATCTTATTGTTTCTAAAAGAAAGTGACAAATTCTTAAAGATTTTACTTTATTTTCAGGATAGCCACCAGATTACCTGTTTTTCCTTTCATTTAGCTTTGCACTACAAGGTTCAAATTATGCCACAGTTGTCCTCCAGCTGCTACAACACGCACACACAGCTGCAGAGTGATGTGCAGGAGAGTGCCAATTGTAAGACACTTGCATCTTCCTTTACAGCCTTTATTACAGGAGTACTTTGCCAGTCCCCGACAGCTCGGTGCAATAGGGGGTAGTGTTGTCCAACATATCTGCCTTGTCTCTCCTTTTTGTATACACCTCCAATCAGCAGGACTGAGTTCCTGTAAAAAGGGCCGCAGAGGAAGAAGCAGTTGCTTACAGCCAGTACTCCCATGAACATCATTTTGCAACTGCGTGTGTGAGCGGTAGCAGCTTAAGGACCATAAGCATGGTTTGAATCTTGTGGTTAAAAGCTAAACGAAATGAAAAACAGACAATCTGGTGACCATCTTAAAAAAGAAAAAAGCGGTAAAACCATGAAAAAAATATACGTCACTTTGCTTTGTAAGTAATAAAATCTTGAAAAATATATGCCATATTGTTTATAAACATTAGAATCTACATCAGTAAACTCGAAACATAGGAATCCATATCTTAATTATGCAACTCGAACAACTACAAATGTTTTTAAGCAAAACGTCAACTTCGAGCGGCTAATTTGGCGGCCATCTTTGATTTTCAATTGGCCAATCAGCCAGAATTGATTAGTATGACTTGGAGAACAAGTGTGCCAAATTTGAATCAGTGGAGGAATCCATTTAAAACCAGGTGTCCTCCCCTTCGTCCCTTTCTTGCTATGTTGTTGATCAATCATCCTTCGAGATTTTTGATAGCACCAGAGTATTCGAAAGTACCTATTCGTATATGTAGATCTGGTTCGTATAAGGACGAATAATTTACCTAGTCTCCGGGTATTCTGATAAATGCACTGACACACACACACACACAAGGTTCAAACGTTAACCTTTTGTAACTTCACTGGCACACATAACACTATATTTAATTCCTAACCAGGTTTAAAGGCAAGTCCTTCCAGTAATAAAAAATTTAACTTATAAAAACATCAATTCTTCATCGTTAAATGTTTATAACCCGTAGGTTCGCTGATCTTCGGTAAGATATAATATAACTGTCAATCAGAGTGGATTTCCTCAGCAGCAGCACCAAAAAGAAAAAAAAAAAAAAAACACCATTTCAATTCTAGATTCAAGGCATTATGCAGCCATCATATTTCTTTGAAGGAGTACCCAATTGTATTTAGATAAGTTCGTTCATCCGACAAACATCTCTAAAATACAGTCTGTCTGCTAATACTGTTATTTTGGTGATGTGTAGACTAAAAGTGTAATATAATGTTTATAGTGCCACGTTTGATTAAGAGCTTTTCTTTAGATCTATAGCAAGGAATTCAACATAATTTCCTCATATACTAAAGGAATACAAGTATTTTTTATTCCATTTTTCTTTGAAATCATTCTCAAGGAATACAATTATATCAATATTTGGTTGGCAGTCTTGGCCAATTAGCACATAGCCTCTTGTGTCGGTCTTGACATGTTATTCATAATGTGAAACTTCTTTATTTGGGGTAATTTTTGATTCCTTGTATATAATTAAGATAATAAGTTTCCCTTTTTACCTGTAGTCTCTTGAGAGAAACATTTACGTTGGGATTTAATGTGCTACTGAGCAAGGATGTGCCTAAATTAATGTCAAAAGTCATATAAACTAGTCATATATAATAAATACGCGACTGGCATTTTTCTTTTTCATAAAATAGAGTTGCATTGAAACGTTTTCTGACTATTTAGGATATTCATATAGAAAATTTCAATACTTTTCTCACATGAAAGTATGTTACAAATCTAAAGCAAAGGATAATCTCTAAATAATCGTTATCATTATAATAACTGTCACAAAAAGTAAAAAGAAATGATAAAATGCACATATTAAGTACTATAGGTGTTGAATCAAATCCATCACAGATAAGTTTCATGCCAATTGAAAAATTGTGTCGATAATAACCCATTAATAGGACTCATATATTCTACCTTTATAGAGAAATATTTTCATCTCCGAAATACTTGTAAATTTATGTTTTTTCGTTTATCTTTTTTAATCTTTCTTTAGTATTTTCTTTATGCATTCGCTAGATTAGGATATAGGGTTGTTTATTCTGAAAGTATTCACATAACTGGGACAAGTGTTTCGTCCACAATTCGTCCCTCCTTCAAAAAGATAGAATGGATCGATTAGTTCATTCTGACTCAGTGAGTTTTGAAGATAAAAGAGCACGAAAAGACAACCTTTCCTCATCCAATCCGAAATTCGTTGATGTGAAATTCCTCTTGAACGATGAGAGAGAGAGAGAGAGAGAGAGAGAGAGAGAGAGAGCCTAATTTTAAATTTAGCCCTGTGTTTCGGTTGTGTAACTTGCTTCGGGAATACAGATTGATATCATTCTTTAACGATCATTACTCCTGCATTAGCAATGGTGGAAGAGCTGAGTTCTTCTGTGTATATCAGAGGAGAGAGAGGGAGAGGTGATTATTCTCCTTTTCTTGAATATCAGATGTTAAATCAACATTGTTAATGAAAGCATAATAAAAGATAAGGAAACTCTCTCTCTCTCTCTCTCTCTCTCTCTCTCTCTCTATATATATATATATATATATAAATATATATATATATATATACATATATATATATATATGTATATATATTATATATATATATATATTTATATATATATATATGTGTGTGTGTGTCTATGTATGTATGTATGTATATATATATATATATGTGTGTGTGTGTGTGTCTATCTATGTATGTATATATAAATATATATATATATATATATATATATTTACATATACATATACATATATACACACAGATATATATATATATATATATGTATGTATATATATATTTATATATATATGTATATATATATATATATATATACACATATATATAAGCGGACTATATAGTATATGTGTGAGCATGAGTATTTTTTTTTAATTATCAAGACACAGTACGAGGCCCCAAATATTTGTTAACATTCCTATTACGAAGGGAAGGCGAGAATACTGTAATTTCCCTCCCCAACCCCCTAGTCAACAGAAGAATACAGGTTCAAATCAGCCCTAGGAACCGAGACTTATCTGTCATGGAACAGTATCATCTACTAAACGTTTGAAACTCCTAAATAACAACTCCTTTGCCTTGGAATGCATTAAATATGAATATAAAGCCATAGGCTCTCTCTTGGGCTACACCGTCAAGTTTGCACGGCTGACCACCATTAAATTGATGATCTCTGTTAAACACCAACTAACCTTTGTAGTTGCTCTCGACCCAAGGAGATGAAGGGTTCGCGTTCTAAGTATTGGTTACTCTTGATTACGAGCCTTTCCCATCCCAATAATCCTGCAACTCTCCACTCGACATTTCTTACACTTGGGATATGGTGTAGTCGATTCAAAATCAATTAATTGCCTCTTCCTTGAGTTGCAGTGTCGAGGTATTGCCACTTCCGGCCACCGTGGTAGCTACCAATCTCAACTGACTGGCCTGCTGTTTAAAAATGGATGTTGTCGTGACCAGTATACTTAGGGCAACTGCTTAATGTTAAAACCTATAAATACATGCTACTATAATCTAACATTATGGTACCATACCCATATGTATCAATAGACTAAGTATTAATGATAATAAAACAAAACTTTTATATAAAATACATATAGTACTTCCAAAGTATTTTCACCTTTTATCAAATTTATTGTAAAGACGACTAAAAACGCGTCCAAAAAACACACACTACGAACCCTAAGGGTTATCGCCTAAAAAGATGGCTAACTTTACCCTCATTGGACATCAATTCTAAAGTGCTTGGTACCCCGTCACTCTATCTCATCATATATTGAATTTCGAAACCTCTGACCTGAAATTCATAGTAATTTCTCCCTTGCAAGAAAACAGCCAGAAAATCCCCTTGTAAAATAATTAACGAAATTCCTACCTTTATCACATAGTGCCAAAAAAAAAAAAAAATAAATAAAAAGTAAAAGAAAAACCGATCCCTAGATGTGAAAGGATACTTTTAGAACCACCAGAATAGTTTGGTTATCAATCACACCTCCATGTACCAAAAATCCCCTGCAAGAATAAAAATCACAAGATCATTTCAGACCATGCATATCCCAATTTCAGTATCTTGAGGCGTTTCCACTGTCTCACCGTCCCATTGATTATCAGGAGACTTAAAAGGGAAGAAAACCAACCGCCCTTATCGTAAACGCTACTACATTCACTGTTCCCTTCCAATTAATTTGCAGTGTGTTTTGATGGTACACTGCTCTAACGAATGAAAGTTTAATATGAGTCGCAAACAATAAACTAACTGAGCAGCATGTCGTTTATGTTCAAGATGTTCCGATTAAGAAGAGGAATTATAGATATCCTGAATAATTGTTACCATTGCTCAACAGAAATATACAAGCGTTATAGAATCTCAGACTTATATGAATGATGCTAGAAGAACTTGTAATAATAACCTCCTGGTGTTTCACGGTGTTTGGAATTATATAAATAAAAATATAAGTAGTACAATATATGGATGCTGTAAGAAAAATTCAGACTATCAGAGTAAGATCTCTAGTCTTCATATTGATTAATGATCAAACTAGGTACATGATCAAAATAATTGTAGAACACTGATTAGCATAAATGGCCTGTAACTGTTCTATAAAAAGGTGACCAAATGTTATTGGTTTTCAAGTGGAGTAAAGTTCAATATAAACTGAAATTCAAACTGTGAAAGTGGCAAAATATATATGAAATGAAGCTATTCATATAATATGACCCGGAACTTGTTATCTTCTAGGTGGTACAAGTGACCAGCATGCACAATTTGAGGGAGGAAAATAAACAAGAGAGAATGTGCAAGTAGGAGCGAGATGTAGGAAGCGATCACTCTGACCTCACACAAAAAGAGGAATAATATGAGAAGCATATAATATGCGACACGATGCTAGCATGAATTCAGACAAATATAAATAAGTCGTACACAATTGTAACAATCTATTGGAAATAAATTTACAAGGCAATGTTGCAAGGAGTAATTCAACTGTCAATGCACAGTAATAACGTCTTTTGATAAAGTTTAAAGATCAATTTTAACATTGGGCAGCTGTTGCATTCATTTTCTTTTCAGAAATAGTTGGTTCTTGAACGTTTTCGTCTATGCGCATGTTTGGCATATCAAACCTTCAATAACAGAAATACAGAGGGAAACATCCCGAATGTTGGGAAACATCCCGAATGTTTCGTAAATAGAGGGTATTTTAGTTTTGAGAGAGAGAGAGAGAGAGAGAGAGAGAGAGAGAGAGAGAGAGAGAGAGTGATATTTATCGGAATATGTAACTTTCCCTTAAAATTACAAGAAAAAATAACTCGAAATAGCTAAAATCAAAAGAGCGTCCTTTCTTCTTCGTGCATTTCGTGTTGTATAAGTTGCAAAATCCAGTTTATATAACTTCTGCCAACTTTCAAGACTGGAGATGGTGGGAAGAGCTGGGGTGGGAGTATTGGATGAAGGCCGGATTACAACTGGAAAAGTAATTGTAACTTAGACCCCAGCTTGGAAAGTGCCAATATTGTTAATATTGTAAAAGTTATGGAGTGTTGCCGTGCGCGTGGTTTCTCGGTACATTCATAAATAAAGTATATAGTTCTTGCTTTCGTTAGATTTCTGTTGGCCCAAATGCCTTGATAAATTATGGTGTTCTCTCTCTCAGTTTTGGACTATTACTGGCTTGCATCTTTTCGAACTTTTCTTACTTAAATGTTTATTTTATCATTATAACAAAAATTAGTGAATGAAACTGTTATCCTACTGGATTAAGTATTGCTATAAAAATACAGAATAACAAAAGTACTCCAAAATTCTTTTCATAACCACATACATCCTTGTTGCGGTTCTCATTTTAACAAGAGACAGCTACCAAATTACATAATGAACAATAGGGCACAAAACCAATTTACCAAAAGTATCTTTACAAATTATTTCCCTTTCTTTGATTTACTAGTGTCTTAATTTTGAAATATATCTAGTTTACAATACAAGCTTCCATTCGTGATTCCTCAAAAATAATAACTTACCTCTTTCACCATATAGTTGTCAAACTTTTCTTTAACTTGTAGATACGTTCAGCACTAAATCTTTACACATTCAAGAATGTGGAGATATTCAGGAATGAAATATAGTATGTTTAGGCATTTATTACTGAAACTTTATATACTTATCTTATTTCAACTCCCAATGCTTGGAAACAGCCAGTTATAGGTATCCATGTGAACATGGCCTCCTAGCACTAAATAACACTCTACAAAGTTTGACACAGTAAATTATTTATTGACAAGGCAACAGTTGGTCACACTAGCAAGTAAAGTCTATTGAACTTTGTAATGGCACGCCATATGTGATGTGGTACTCTTGAAGAGAACACATCCGTTTCATTTTCAAGATATTTACCTCAATCACGCATTGGCGAGTTATGTCCTTTTGAAAAGTAAGGGGTTGGGTGAAAGTCCAAGTTTTCAAAATCTTGATTTGAGGTTATCATTATATCTAAGAGGCACAGGAGTACCATAAACTTGAAAATACAATAATTTCCAGATGTGAATTCACATGGTTGTCATTAGTGCTCTTCGGAGTTCTGGTGGCCAAGTCGCGAAGTCACTTGGAGGTTCCAGTGTTGGGCAAGGTTAAGAAAGTCATTGGCAGCTAACCGACACACTTAAGACTGGGTATTTGATGAAAGAGGATATTACCATCATTGGTTTCAGACCATGTTTTCACCTATTTGTAGTTTTTGAAATCTAATCATCTATTAGCAGGTTCTTGGCCTATTGTCTAAGAAGCATGATAATTGTTGCTCAACTGTCTCATGCACTCTATAGTCTACGCGAGTGTGTGTGTATACATATATATGTATATGTATATATATATATATATATATATATATAGCAGTTGTTGCCAATTTTATCTTGTGATTAATTAGAGAAAGTTTTGGTAATCATTACTTCTAAAATATTTGCGTTTCCATAAAGCTTACCGCGAAAGGTCATCACACATTGCTCCAATAACCTGTTAAACAAATTCTTGCAAGTAGTCTTCAGATATCAATAACCTTTCGTCGCAACATTTCTTACAACTTAACCAGACCTTTCACAGGGTCACGTCATTTCTTTTAAAAATGTGAAGATGGTACGCATTTCCACTAATTATCATTTCTATTCCTTAAGCACTCTAGTCAAGTTTTCTTCCCGATCAATATGTTTGCCACATCTTTAGTCAGATCTTAAATTCATCACTCCTACAGCGCTTTTTGCTCCACATATACTAAGCAAACAATTCTGAAGACCTTATACCCTTCATCTTCCAATCACTTTAAACATCCAGATTTTCCTTCGTTTCAAGAAATCTTGCTAGTCAATGCCTTCATCGGATGTTGTATTGACGTAGCAATTCTATTTAAAAAATTATTTTCACGCATATGAAATAAAACATCTTTTTATTGAATATTAAGTACTAATTTAAGCCAATTCAACAGAAGCCAACATTGGAAAAGGTGAATCAATAAGAAAAAAAAAAAAAAGATTTAACTTGAACTCTTAAATCATAATTCTCTAAAATCAAGATTAAGCATATAATTTGGTGAATTGAGGTTTCAACGCGTCTGGCAAATATCCCTAGCTTTCAGAGTTAAGAACACAAATTCCACCGCACTTAGGAGATTAAGTCGGTCTCAAGCGGATTTCATCTCGAAGATTTATTGGTTACTCTTGAAAGAGTTATGAAGGAATAAAGAAATGCATTTATCGAGTAATATATATATATATATATATATATATATATATATATATATATATATATATATATATATATATATATATATATATAGAAGTGCATTTATCGAGTAATATATATATATATATATATATATGTATGTATATATTTCATCATCATCAGCCATAATCAATCTATTGCAAGATAAAGGCCTCAGATATGCCCTTCCACTCGCCTCTGTTTATGGTGTTTCTATGCCAGTTTATACCCGAATTTTCTTAGTTCGGCAATCCATCGTCTTCCCTTCTTTCCCCTAATTCTTTTGAACTCTCTAGGAACCCTTCTATTGATCTTAATGTTCATCTGTTATTTGTTATTATCATTATATGTCCTGCCAATCCCCATTTCTATTTCTTACTTGTTGGAATATCCTCAAATTTAGTTTGCTCTCGTATCCATGTTGCTCTTTTTCTATCACTTGTTGGTATTCCTGTCATTTTCTTTCCATTGCTTTTCGAGTTGTAACTAGCTTATGTTCTAATGCTTTAGTAAGGCTCCAAGTTTCTGATGCATAAGTTGATACTGGTAGGACCACCATTTTAGAGAAAGTGGCATTTTACATTTCGTAATCTTAGTTTGTTCACCTAAAGCTCTCCATCCCATGCATAGCCTTTTTTAATTCCGGTTTCATGTCCTGGAGAAACATTTACTGTTTTCCTAAGTACGTATATTCATTAACAATCTCTAGAGGTTCATAAATAACCATTACTCGTTGTCAATCTGCATTTTCATTGAACATTATCATAGTTTTACTCATATACATATTCAGTCCTACATTTATGCTTTCACTATTCAAATCTTATATAGTCTTTCGTAAACTCCCCTTATGATTCACTAAATACAAATATCCCTCAATGATTTACTAAATACAATTATGTCATCTGCAAATCTGAAATTGTTAAAGTATCCCCATTAATGTTAATTCCTTCATTTTCCCAATCTAATTTTGAAAAACTTCTTCTAGGCATTCTGTGAATAATTTAGGAGGCATGCGCTCTCCCTTTCTAACTCCCTTCTCAATCAAAATTTTCTTACTATCTTTATGTAGTTTTAGGATTGCTATACTTCTTGTATAGATATCTTCAAATTTTTTAACAAGAAATTCATCTATTCCTTGTCTTTAAAGGGTTTTCATTTCTGCAGAAGTTTTGACAGAATCAAAAATTTTTTCATAATCTATAAATGCCATACATAGTGGTTTGTAATACTCAGTTGATCTAGATTACAATATGAAAAGTTAGGTTAAAGGATTTATATTCTAAATTTGAGAAGGTATTTGTCTTCTGTAATTCTGTTTTCTGTCTTGGTGCGCATGCGTCTATTTCTGTATTAATGCCGTATATTAATCCTCGCACTTTAAAAAACAAAAACAAAATAGTTTACATATCTCTCTCTCTCTCTCTCTCTCTCTCTCTCTCTCTCTCTCTCTCTCTCTCTCTCTCTCTCTCTCAATTATTGCTAATCTCCTCACCGTGATAGAATTTATGTTACCATCAGTAACATTAATATAATTTCTCTCACAGCTGACTGCTATTATTTTCTACTATGAACATTGCTAATGTTACTAAAATTTCATATATAAAATCAGGCAATTCTCACTGCTCCTTCTCAAAATCTTTTTTAATGCCCGTGACTTGAATGGCCTTCATTACCAGTGTTTATGACCAGGTATTATCTTCTCTTATTCGAAACCGCGGTACTTTTTTCACTAAACATTTTTAAGTCTGGTTAAAAAATACATACCGTATTGAAAGGTAATACAATGGTTTATAGGTAGTAGGTTGGCCAGGGCACCAGCCACCCGTTGAGATACTACCGCTAGAGAGTTATGGGGTCTTTTGACTGGCCAGACAGTACTACATTGGATCCTCCTCTCTGGTTACGGTTCATTTTCCCCTTGCCTACATACACACTGAATAGTCTGGCATATTCTTTACATATTCTCCTCTATCCTCATACACCTGACAACACAGATTACCAAACAATTCTTCATCACCCAAGGGGTTACTGCACTGTAATTGTTCAGTGCCACTTTCCTCTTGGTAAGGGTAGAAGAGACTCTTTAGCTATGGTAAGCAGCTCTTCTAGGAGAAGGACACTCCAAAATCAAACCACTGTTCTCTAGTCTTGGGTAGTGCCATAGCCTCTGTACCATGGCCTTTCACTGTCTTGGGTTAGAGTTCTCTTGCTTGAGGGTACACTCGAGCACACTCTCCTATCTTATTTCTCTTCCTCTTGTTTTGTTAAAGTTTTTATAGTTTATATAGGAGATATTTATTGTTGTTACTCTTCTTAGAATATTTTATTTTCCTTTTTTCTTTTCCGCACTGAGCTATTTTCCCTGTTGGAGCCCCTGGGCTTATAGCATACTGCTTTTCCAACTAGGGTTGTAGCTTAGTAAGTAATAATAATAATAATAATAATAATAATGTATTTCTTTTAAAATATGACAGGATATCCACTCTCAGTCATTATCTTATCGGGGAAAGCGAGTATTTAGTAATCATTGGTAATCTTCATACTAGAGTGGTTATTTGATTTGAAGTTCTTTGACGAGGTGCCTTACTGGAGCAAGCGTTTAAAAAAAAACTTATAGGGACCAAACAAAGGGCTGCAAGAAAACTACCTCCATCCAAAAAGAAATAATAATAGCACAAAAAGCTGAAGTTATTTTGAGTTAAAATAACCTGGACAAGATATGTAGTTTTATGTCACTTACAGCATTTAATATATAAAAATCTTCACCAATTACCCTAAGCAGTCACAGCAAGACCTTTTTAGCATATGCACAGGAAAAAAAAAAAACATCAAGTCATTGTTTTTTAATGGTCTAAATTTTTCATAGCCTGCATAACGTCGTCACCCAAAAATTAAAAGGTATTTTCTTTGCCCTGTGCGACTGATCACTATCATAGCTCACGATAGTTATTAGTTTTCATATGAATTAATGACAGCAGTCAGCAATCATATTTCTATCAGATTTCGACGTATTTACCATTTGCCTTCTGATACGCAAAAGTGATAATATACCACGTCTAAATGAAAATTAACCCCTTTTTTCTTACAAAACGCTAGCACGTGAAAGTTTTTTTTTATTTATTTATAATTCAATCGCCAGAGTCAGAGTTTAATTCTAAATTATTGATTTCTGACTTTCTTAAGTATTATGTTACTATAACTTTGTAATGCTTTATCTCTAGTGACAAACTAATTAATGTTGAATAGTAAAATATTTAATGACAGCTCTAATGCTATATATACTCCCCATCCTCATTTCTAATTCCAAACCGATGGCCTCCATATCTCCACATAGCCACTTCTTCTCTTCCCCACTCTCCCATTCATATATGCTCTTATGATTAGCTGGATAAGAAGCTGGATGAGCATCTGATAACCTATGAAAATGGAAGAGTGGAAAGTCATACAAATTACATATTGGTTAGAGAAGAAGACAAAAAAATGTAAACTGTAAAGTGATTTTGGAGGAAGATTATGTTAAACAACATAAACTTGTAGAGATGGATTTTAAAATGAGAGGTAGAAAGCCCAAGAAGAGAAAGAGGAGATCTAGAACTAAAGCTTGGGACCTCAAAGGAGAAAAGTGTAAGCAATATAGGAGGATTGTAAGAGAGGGACGACCGGAAAGGTTGAACTTTGAGATTGGACAGGGTAACAGAGTGGAAAATATCTGGGTGGGTATGAAAGATATATGTGTAGGGGAAAAGGAGGAATTGGTGGGAAGAAACAGCGGATATGGTGCGTCGAAAGGAGAAAAGGGGTGGTGGAAAAGAGAGGTGCAAGAATCAGTTAAAAGAAAATCAAAGGCAACTAAGGACTGGAAAATAAGACAGGCACAAGGAGCAGCGGAACGGTACAGAGAAGAGGAAAAATAATATAGAAGAAAGCAGGTATAGCTAATGGAAGAGCGGTAGAGCAGTTAAATGAAAAGCTAGGAACAAAAGAGACAGAAAAGAATATCTCTAAGATTCCAAACTTGATGAAAAAGCAAAGACAGGATTTAGGGCAACTGGTAGTCATCAAGGATAGAGAAGGAAATATATTGCATAGGGATAATGACATTAAGAGGAGATGGAGAGAATATTATGTGCAACTACTGAAGACTGAAAATGAAAAAGAGGAGCTAGGAGAAGTTCAAAGGATGGAGGGGCCAGTGATGGAGATACGGAATACATAAGTGAAGCGGGCATTAAGTAAAATGAAGAATGGTAAAGCACCAAGCCTTTCAGAGTTTCAAATTGAAATGGCTAAGATACTAGTTACAGAGGGGGAAGAATGGATGCTGAATTCATTGAGATCAATATAGGAAGAGGAAATAATGCCTAAAGATTGGAATGAGAGTCTAATGGCATCTACATTTAAGCAGAAATGTGACATCATGGAATGTGGTCACTACAGGGGAATTAAACTAAGAGAGCATGGTTTGAAAGTTTTAGTGAGGGTACTAAATGAGTGTTTGAGAGATTGTAAAGATTGGGAAACAGCAATATGGATTCATGAGGGGAAGGGGGACTGTGGATGCCATCTTTATAGTAAGCTAGTTAAAGGAAAAAAAGACTTAAGAAAACCAGAAGCTCTACTGTACTTTTGTAGATTTAGAGGAGGCTTATGATAGAATACCAAGAGAAGTGATGCTTTGGTGCGATAGGAAGAGGAATGTCCCGGAGAAGTTGGTTAGCATGGTAGAGATGATATACAAAAGAGCAAGGAATAACGTAAGGACAGCTGTTGCAAAAACAGACCTTGGAAGTTAGTGTTGGATTACACCAGGGGTCAGCAGCATTAAGCCCGTTTTTATTTGTGTTGGTCTTAGTTGTGATAAGTGAAGGGATCAGATATGAAGAGTTGTGGGAGTTGCTATACGCAGATAATTTGGTGATCACTACAGAAAATGAGGAAGAATTACAGAGAAGGGTTGCAGAATGGCAAGAGACTTTGGAAAGGGGCGACTTTAGGGTAAATTTGGATAAGATTGAAGCTATAATGAGAAGTACGGACGGTTAGGAGAAGATAGCCATACATTAAAGTAGAGGATCAGTTACAAAAAGGGTAGAACAAATTAGATGCTTGGGATCTGTTATAATTCAGGAGGGAGATGTGAGGCTGGAGTTGAGAACAGGATAAAAGCAACATGGGGAAAGGTAGCAGGAGTGGTATGTGATAAGGAAATGCCAATCAAGGTAAAAGTCAAGATCTATAGCACAGTAATAAGATCAGTATTAGTGTATAAATAAGAAACTTGGGCTGTAAGACAAAAAGAGGAAGCAAAGCTTGAGAGAACATAGATGAGAATGCTGAGGTGTATTATGGGAATATCAAAGTTTGAAAGATTGGAAAATGATGAAATGAGAAGAATGGCAGGTATAGTGAAGATTACAGAGAGGACAAGAATGTCTCAAACGAGATGGTGTGGGCACGTGTTGAGGATGGATGTTGGGGAGGGAGGGATGAGGGCTTGGGAGGAACCCGTAAGGAGGAAAAGATCGGGAGGGAGGCAGATAATTAGAAAGCGAGATAAGGTGAAGCAGGATATAGAAAGAAGAGGTTTGTTGGAAGAGGATACCTTTGTTAGAAGGCATTGAAGAAGGCGCATCAGGCAACCGACCCCTTAATGTAGGGATAATGGTGGGGAAGTAGATAAAGAGTAAAGAATTTAACGTGATCATACAAAAAAAATAATAAACATATATATATATATATATATATATATATATATATATATATATATATATATATATATATATATATATATATATATATATCAAATAAGCCATATATATTTTTGATACATTAATGTCTGGATTCTCTTAACGACCTCGGGATCAGAGCCCCAGGCGAAATCACACAAAGACAAGAGCTTGTGTCCGGACACAAGCTCTTGTCTTTGTGTGATTTTGCCTGAGGCTCTGATCCCGAGGTCGTTAAGAGAATCCAGACATGAATGTATCAAAAAAATATATGGCTTATTTGAATATGAAAAACACGTCTAAATGTGCAAAATCTATCATATACAGTATATATATATAGATATATATATATATATATATATATATATATATATATATATATATATATATATATATATATATATATATATATATATATATATATATATATAGAGAGAGAGAGAGAGAGAGAGAGAGAGAGAGAGAGAGAGAGAGAGAGAGAGAGAGAGAGAGTATATATATATATATATATATATATATATATATATATACATATATATATATATATATATATATATATATATATATTTATCTATTTACATATATATGTGTGTGTGTGTTTGTGTGAGTCCTAATAAAAAGTACTGGCTCCTATCATTTATCCATTCAATTTACTGTTAGTACTCTTTTATAGTATGCTCTAGCTATATCGGCTGCCTTCCCATAAAGCTTTTTTAACATTCTGCTTTAGCAACTTGGGTTACAGCTTGGTAATTAATAATGATATTAATATCCAAGAATGATTTATTTGCATGTTGGATAAAGCAGATGAAAAGCTCTTTTTCCAGGACAATGGATTTCTTTGACAGCTATCAATCTTCGATGACAATACTTTATTCCGTGAAGTTTGAGCCGGCTCAACAAATACAATAAATAAATTTAGGGGATTGAAGCCTTTATTCATTTTTCTGAGCCTGGAATTAGGTAGACCAATTAAAATTTATTTTTGCATTTTTACTATTTGGTTACGTTATTGCACAAAATTGGTACTAGTTATGAGGTTATCTTAAGGGAGGTAAATTATTTTTTTTTCCAAGTTTGAATGATGTTATGTAGAAATTATAATAATAGTCTACAGGAGCACTATCTATAACAATGGCCTCAGCTATATGAAGCTTGTGGTATTTATTATCGTTCGAAATTATTTTGGTTTCATATAGTAATTCTTCGATCGCCGGTAGCATGTAATTCTTGCTTCAAGTTTATAACACTTCATTTTGAGTGTGCAAATATTTTTGAGATATTATGTAGTCTTCTGTTAGAAGTGAAAAAAACTGATCGGTAGATAGTAAGTTTTCGTATTTCAGGCCTTTGTTCAAGGATTACTATCAGATGTTTCTATGAACCGCAGACGTCTTGAAAGGTTGGACCAACAACATATTTTTGTCATTTAGTATTCATAAAGAGACCTCTCTATCTCTTCCTGCAAGTAACAGCTATTTTCAATTTTAAAAGGAATCGCATAAAAGTTTTTGATGATACAGCACTGTAGGGCTACAGGGAGTAATTATCCGGACCAGGGTTTTGATAAATACTATGTTTTTTTCCTTGATATTTATTTCATAATCTCGTTGATGGTTAATTGTAATACTCTCTCATACTCATTATGCCAATATTTATATAGCTTTACTTTTCTTCGGATGCCTTCACATTTTCTCTTACATAATACTGCAGCTGATATTCATTAATTTCAAGCTTTGCAGACCTTACCTAGTTCTTTGGTTATCTATTTCCAGCTTGTGTTGTCATAGAATCATCAGTTCTTCCTGAACGGTTAGGTATCTGCCGACATGTGTAAGCTTATATTCAAATGAAATTAGGAGCTCCATTTTTTATTTATAGATAAGCCTGGTAGAATTTAGTCTTGTTTTATTGTTTACAAAGGTCACCTTCTTCAAAAAAAAAAAAAATAAATAAATAAATAAAAAAAAAAAATAAAAAAAATAAAAGTGCCTATGTTTCCATGAAAATCATATAAGCACTTGAAGTCTTGATTATATCTGACGATGAACATAACAATTTTAGTTTGAAGCAACAAGTCCTCTCACATGAGATATAGATACATTGGACAGCTTTCACTCTTGCCATGAACTTCACGGCCAGCTATAAGAAACGAATAAATTCTAAATAAGCCCTTTACTTGTACCACGGGAAATAAAGTTAATGATAGCTTTATGTCTCTCTCTCTCTCTCTCTCTCTCTCTCTCTCTCTCTCTCTCTCTCTCTCTCTCTCTCTCTCTCTCTCTCTCTCAAAGAGAAATAAAAAAGCAA
Organism: Palaemon carinicauda; assembly: GCF_036898095.1. NCBI lineage: Eukaryota > Metazoa > Arthropoda > Malacostraca > Decapoda > Palaemonidae > Palaemon > Palaemon carinicauda. The sequence goes on along the minus strand of NC_090732.1, from coordinate 94,815,229 downwards.
CGATGGACTGTCATACAATAAAGATATAGACTGAGAAGGAAAATCAAACCCATGATAAAAGTTCGAATATAACAAGAAAATAAACTATAATTATATCTGTTCTTTCTGTATGCTTGATCCATACCCATACAACTACACAGCACCCATAAACGTATACAGTACAAAATTTGGTAACGAACAATGAAAACCCCAAAAAATCATCGTATATATAATTATTAATATCTAGTACAAAGAAACACCAATAAAGGAAATTAATGCAGAATTTAGGGTTCGAGTCACAAGCAGATCCTTTCTAATCGTGCTAAGACATATATATATGAATTTATGAATGTCTGTACGAGCATATGCAACTCTGCATGATTATCAGCATCTCGGTTATTCACAGCCGGGAATTCTTGAATACAAATAACGAAGAAAAGCCTAAGGGGTAATTTGGTATTCAGAATTTTACCGATAGCAGATGCAAGTCGAGGACTTTAATTATCCGGTATATTTGTGTATTTGTAACAATACATTTAACGCCATATAAGAGGGCACAGTCTATAAGTTACTGCTATGTTGAATTCCTTATCTAGAGAAAAAAAAACTTAGCATCGGTAATACAAAGCCATGGCCGTTGAAAACTAAAGGAAAAGCAAGGCACGCCTTCAAAGTTGAATATTAATTCATATATATACATACATATATAAATAGATACCAATATCCAAGTACAACAAACACAGACAGACACACAAATATATATATATATATATATATATATATATATATATATATATATATATATATATATATATATATATATATATATATATAAATATATATATATATATATATATATATATATATATATATATATATATATATATATATATATATATATATATATATATGTGTGTGTGTGTGTGTGTGTGTGTGTGTGCGTGTGTGTATAAATACATACATATAAATATTCATGTTTGTATGTATGTATGTATGCGTGTGTGTTCAAGAAGCTGTTTGTGATATCTACCTTTTCTAAAGTATATAGTTTACGTTAAACTAAATTACACTTATATTTTCCCTAAGAAAGAATTCTTGGAAGTTGTTACACTACCTTACATTCAAGTTTCTTGCCAAGACTATAGAGCTGAGATCAGGCAAATGAAGGCCTATACACTTAAGAGTAGAACTTATTTCTGAATGACCAGTTCATATCACAAGAAAATAATTCTGGATATTCATAAAGTAGATAACTATTATAAGCATTTATGTTGATAGGTCATACGAACTGATTTCGCCTATCATCTGATTATCATAACTAGTGTCATTATCATGTTACAAGCCCACGGGCAAAAATCTGGAATGCAGGAAGAACCATTCATAAAAGAAGAATAACAAAATTAAAACAAATTAGGATACGTAAAAATCTAATAATATTCAAGTAACAGATAAACTAATTGTAAGGCTTGAATCAAGCTGGTCTACCAAAAAAAAAAAAAAATTTATATCGTTTGAATTTCTGAAATTCCACAATTCAACTCTTTAATTAATTAGGCCATTCTTCAATTTGGGTAAAGTAGGAATAACATTTCTAAAATAGTGTTATAATTACCACTATACCTAGTATTACATGGTTGATGGAATAGTCTGGGAATTTCTGAATGAAAAGGATGGTCAGTATTATGGAAAACCTTAGACAAGCATAATTGACCGACGAAACGGTGCTACAGATTGATATCAAGATCAAGGATGGTCACTGAGTATTATCAAAGAATTTAAAGGTGATAGTCTGCTGATGAAGACCCCTGAAATCTTGAGGTGCATCTGAACTTGAACAAATCGGTGTTCCAAAGATATCTTTTAAACATAAAGAAAGCCGATGAAGCAGAAACAAATATTTAAGGCAAACGAGGAGGTCGAATTTTTTTTGGGGGGTCGGTCAATGTAAAACAGTTAAAGTTAGGTTATAGCATTTCCCAAAGTATAATATGCGGAAGGCAAGTAACTGCATACGCGCATCCTCCAAAACACTTCAAACACTTCAAGAACAAGTTGGTTTTATAAACTGAAGGAGAGAGGTGACCTGGGAAGATGCTAGTTCTAACAATTGGGAAATTTAAAAAGTTCGTTTAAGCGAGGAGCTTTAACTCTTGTCAATTGGAATTAGCCTTGCCTTATGCAAATAGAATGGTAGAAGACTTATATCTCCAAGGAAGTAAATGCCTTGCTGAGGAATAAGCCTATGAAGAATAATCTAAATCTGTTACCATTTGGGAATAAGGTGAGAGCTCTAAACTTAAGTCTCTGCGTGTGTACCATCCGTAAACATAAGTGCTTAAGAAAAACAATGTCAAGACGGAAAAGCTAAATAAGGTGTGGAGAGCCATGAGTAAAGACTGGTTAATTAGGCGATTTTTCATAGAGGGGACTCATGAGATTCAGTATGAGAACATACCAGCAGGAGAATGAATTTCAACTTATAACACTTCTCCCTGTGGATAACATAACCTGCTCACTCTCCATGCTTTGAGGATGGGTTTTCGAGGAGTTTTCCTTCATAACAGCAAAGTTCTTTTTTACACAAATGTACTTTTTACAGGTCTTTGAAGTTACCTCGGCTACGAAGTTAGCACTCAGAGACTGGATTAATCATTTCTATATTCTCTATTGATCAAGTCCCACAAATAACGTCTGGAGGGAAGTGTCTTCCAGAATGCTAATTTTTGCTTGAAGGAAGATGTAGTCAGATTGTGTACTAAAGTGAAACTTTGAAAGCTTAGAAACTGACACTAAGCCTGCAATATAGAACATTGTGTCTCTAAGCAGTTTCATGGGTTTTGGAAGTGACTTCAGTGGGGGAGGGGAGGGATGACGCTCCTAGTACAAAACAGGCTTTGATGCCTAATTTTATTGAATAATATCCCCCATTGCGATGAATATCTTTAATGAGAAAGTAATAGGTCCTTTCTGACTCATCCTAAAATGAAGGGAAAAGCAATGGCTTTGGAGAGATTTTAATTGAGATAGAGCACCACTGCTCTCAACCAGCAGCAGAAAACACAACATAAGAATAAGGATACCTACCCGATGTCATTATGAAAAGGGTCTCTTTCCAAAAATACCGCCTCCTCCCCACCTTCCATAAAGGCCATCAAGTCTCCTTATCACAGGTAGAGTGAATTGTAATGTATATTTATTCTAATCTATTTCATTTACTTCGTCTCTTCATTGTTTCTTATTTTATGAATGTTTCTTAATACCGTAAACATGGCTTAAAAATTCTATAAAGTGAGTGAAATTTGGTGTCTAAAATGATTTCACAACATTTACCTCAAGTCTTCAGGCGTAATTCATTTAGTGTTCGATTTCCGTTGTGCCACTTTACCAACTTTATGTGCAACTGAATAACAGGCAGACCGCATATACTTCTCACCAGCGAATTTGCAATAAAATAACACACCTAAATTTTCAAATGACTTCCATGTAGTTAAAGAAAACTTGTCAAAGAATATATGTGGGTGGGAGGAATTAAAGATCTCGATCTACTAACATTATTGCTTTGATTTTTGTTAGAATTTCACTTTATCTCCCATAATTTAAATTTTGCACGAGTTTTAGCTCAATCTCTGTCTTCACTCGGGAGATGAAATCAGTGCAAGAATAGCATTATTTGTAAAGGCAACAAGCTTGTTATAAATGACAAACCTGGTGAACACCAAAGATTACTTCCCTGTAATCACTATGTTACCAGTCACAACTAAACTTTGCAATAAAATTGTAAAGAAATATATTATAATACTAATGATAACAATAATAATAATAATAATAATAATAATAATAATAATAATAATAATAATAATAATAATAATAGTAATAATAATAAACTATCCACCAAGTCCTATCTGAAAACAAGGGCTTCATGATTAACCTGGTCAAAGGCAGTACTAACACCAAGACCAACCATATGAAATGATACCAAGACCAACCCTTCGAACATTGTGACCACCAGGGCACCTTCTAAAGATTTCTACAAACGATTGGTAGTTAGTGGGAAAGACAAACTGCAAACTCGGAAATAGATAATTACTTTCAGAATCTGCATTCAGAAATTCTTCTGACGTATGTTCATGTTCAAAAACTTTTGATAATATTGGAGTTATAGAAATTAGGAGATAATCAGCTCGGCTACAGCTACTGCAACTACTTATACCTAACCGGGTAAAATTTCAATTCCTCCAAATGTGTAAAAAAAGAAAAAAAAACTTTTTTAGTTACAAGACTGACTAAAAAATTAAATTTGAAAGTTTCAAAGTAGAAACATTTTATCTTAGAAAGGGTAACCGAGACAGGCTATAGACTGCGAAGTAAATTCAGATTAGGAATCGGAATTGGAAAGACGGACAAACAAGGTTTGAAAGGCAAATAATTTTACTAAAAAAAATAAAATACCTAATCCACAAATATAATTTATTTTAAACAAAAGCACCAGGTTTTATGACAATTAAAGGTATCTATTCTGAATGGCAAACACAAACAACAGATCATTTTGGTCTGTCGTCTACACGGAATAGCTAAAGAACTGTTTTGTCCGAAAACAAAATCAATCCCAAAGTCAATATCACAAATTTTTGCTTTCTCTGAAAACTATAAACGCAATGGTTAAGCTATTGGACATGAAGAGGTAATTTCTTTGTTATGAAACAGAATAAAATCACAGCATAAAATAAAGGTGACGAGACTACCGGTATTTGACAACATTACTTTGCACACGAGACATATTTTGTTATTTGTTTGGCGGCTTAGAATTAAATATATTTCTTTGTATGAATTTATATGCACCTCTATGCCCTATAACAGATTGAAAGTTTTCATTTTCGCAAAATTTCTTTAAATGCTGAGTTTTATTCACCGTAGGTGATTAATGTGTTCTCTATTTATGCCAAAAAAAAAAAAAAAAAAAAAAAAAAAAAAAATTTAAACAAAATACCCTAAGAACTTAACTGAGGAGAAACTGAAAAACATACAGAGATAATGAATAGTAAATACCGACATAATGAATAAGATATTTAAAGGTGACGTTTAGCATCTAAAATGCTAACGTTATAGTAAAGTACAAAAGCATTGCCATTGTAAAAAAAGAAACTGTCCTTATCAGAGAAGTACATCCTCATGATTCAAGGATAAAATCCTACACAAAAAGGAGTACCATAGTAGAGACAAGACAAAGACTAATAGGAGAAAAAACCGAATATATTGGCTTGTAGCTGAAAAGGGGGAAGGGAATATAACAAAGAGAGAATATCGAATGAACGTGAGAGAACTGAAGAATCCAAAGAGAAAAATAAACCCAATTTCTCTCTGGAACCAAGAGGAAAATCAGCATAAAATCACTCCTTTGCACAATTCTCCTCCTTACTTCAATTTTCTTTTCTACAAAATCCTATCTCCGCCATCTCACCCCCTCCCGACCTTCTAGCGACATACTTGAGAGAATTCAACAGCTTTTGAGGAAAAACGCTGAGCGAGTAGGATCTAGTCTGCAAAATTATCTGTAAG
>NC_090732.1:94799694-94804694 GCF_036898095.1 Palaemon carinicauda | reverse complement strand
CACTTTCCTCTTAGTGAGGGTGGAAGAGACACTTCAGCCAAGGTAAGCAGCTCTGCTAGGAAACGGGCACTCCAAAATCAAACCATTGTTCTCTAGTCTTAGGTACTTACATAACCTCTGTACCATGGTCTTTCACTGTCAAGGGGTAGAGTTCTCTTACTTGAGGGTACACTCAGGCACACGATTCTATCTTATTTCTCTTCTTGTTTTGTTAAAGCTTTTATTGTTTATATAGATATTTATTTCAATGTTGTTACCGTCCTTAAAATATTTTATTTTTCCTTGTTTCCTTTCCTCACTGTGCTATTTTACCTGTTGGAGGCCCTGGGCTTATAGCATCCTGCTTTTCCAATTAGGGTTGTAGCTTAGGAAGTAGTAGTAATAATAATAATAATAATAATAATAATAATAATAATAATAATAATAATAATAATAATAATGATCATCACTTTTTTTGTGACGGAAATACCTTTCCCTTTATTTGGCTTGTAAAATATAATGTCTTTGTTTTCACTTAGATTTCTTAGTATCTTTATGTCATTTTGATTAAACAATGGTACCTTGATGGACAAAAGTCCGAAACGTTGTGAATGGAAGATGATGTATCGATTAATAATAATAATAATAATAATAATAATAATAATAATAATAATAATAATAATAATAATAAAGAAAAAGAAACATTGGCCTTCAATTTCTTATAACCCATAATCTTTTAGGTCACTATGCTTTCTACAAGCTGATGTTGTGTTATAAGCATATTTTTAAATGCTATATCAAAATCAAAAATGTAAAAATTTCATCATCTCGTCATCCCTCTTTTGTCTAATTTTGCGAACGAGGCAATAAAATCAACTATTGCAAACTCCACGAATGAGAAAACAAGTTGAAAATATAGAAGCGTAAACATTTCAGCGAGTAGTTTCCATTCCGCCAATCACAATTAGCTTCAATGATTTCAGCTGCGGATATTCATCGTTAACTCTAAAAAACACAGAATATGGTTGAATCGTTTAATTGTTGAAGAAAACAATCCGCCTTTCATATGGACGGCTGCAACATTTTGGATATGTAAAAGTTTTACTGATGTTGGAATGCTTCTTATAATTGTTGAATGTTCGTTTGTATGAATTTATACGCACCTCTATGCTCTATAACAGATTGAAAGTTTTCATTTTCGCAAAATTTCTTTAAATGCTGAGTTTTATTCACCGTAGGTGATTAATTTGTTTTCTATTTATGCAAAAAAAAAATAAATAAATAAATAAACCTTGAACAAAATATAGAAGTAAATACTGCCCAATATGAGAATTTAGGAAGGACGGGTGATTCATCATGATCAACTATTTAGACGCAAAATATTGCTCGACAATAATTTGTCATATCAATATTGCATGAACAGCCATCAATATGCAATTTAGACAATTATATGGTAAGAATAGCACGGATATCTTTCATTGACTAGGATCGTCCTAACAAAATAAATCGAATCATTTGTTTAGTCGTCAAAATACAATAACAGAAGTGAAAAACCCTTTGGCAATTTCAAAAGTTTTGATATTTCCTATTCATAACCTGGACCGAATTAACAATAAGGAAATAAGCACCAAAATACGATAACGAATCTTGAATACTTTTTTTTGTATGAGAGCAATCCAAGCTTTATCGAAAACGGCCTTGGCTTTGTATCAGACGTGTCTCAGACCATGCTGTTGAAGCGATTGATGGTTGAGAGTGGTCGTTCTAGCTTTCCATTACAATGTGAAAACACTACCAATTATCTGATGAACGTCTTTGCCAGTCACAGAAGCAGTAGTCGACAATACTGCTCCAATGGCGGTTGCAGGAACGAGTTCAGCTATTCTTCCTTTACCTCTCGTAGCCGTGTCCGAATTTCTGCTCCACCGTCCTTGCGAAAATGCAACGGCCAAGCAATACATTTCATTGAAAACATGAAGTCGTTTCTTTTGAAAGAACCGAAATACGTGGGTGTGAGATTCTTTCCCTTAAAAGAAAACCGAATTTTCACACCGGAGTATGAAGAAAGAATGAAGTTTTCGTTATGAAAAAATGAAGAAAAACGATAAGAAATTTATTTTAGCAACTGTTATAAATTAATACATATGAATATCTAATCACGCTCCTAAACAATAATGGATTTTCCTTAAATGAAACAATGGACTACCATTATGTTCTCTTATATAAGAATTTGTGTCACAAACATTTATAAATTATAACACAAAATTGGGAAAACAAAGTATAGAAACGATAACTGAAATTTTCATTTTTTTTATTGGCCTGTTATTAAGACTAAATAGATACTTTAATCTTAGGATCTTAATAAATACTACGTAAAGAATTTTGCTGTGCTCGCTGCACAACTGATAAAGAAATCTGAAAAAAAAAAAAACACAGTTTATGGATTAATAAGTATAATGGTATTAATTTAAAACACGTAATGTTCCAAACCACACGTACAGTAAAAGAAATCATTTTACCATCGAACATCAACTTCTATAAGTGAAATGTCGTTAGTCTGCAAACAATTCACTAAATAAAGCGATAGAAATGGAACAAATATTCTGCTTATATTTTTGTTTGATGTAAATTCCGAAGCAGACATGACATTTGCCAAATAGGTACGTGTGACAGTGTTGTAAGGGATTTTTTTTTTTCCCCACCAAAGAGCAAAACTGGAATTGAATTCTTTCGCCTTTTGAAATAGATTACAAAATAAATTCGACTGTCACGGCCATAGTAAAAATTCTGAGCATTGGGCGAGGGCAATAAAAGATGAAAGTAGCTGCTAAGAGAGTTTTAGCCATCAAAACTGTATACTTAGTCGCAATAATCTTTCATTTACCAAAACTAAATAAAACGATAAAGTTAAATATAATTGTTTAGACTGAAAAATAATAACATTGCTTTCATACTTCCTAAGCCACTTTAAATGCCCATCGGATCCCCTTGCCTCTCAAACATATCTTCCAAATTATCTACAAAACAATTCATGTCTCTATATAATCGTCCATCCCAATACTTTCCAATGCACTCACTTTTTCCCACAAACTTATTGTATCTGCTTTCTCCATAAACCTAATATCCCAATAAAATTTATGCTAACCTTTTAACCACCTCATCACATTTCTAAAATTCCTACCCATCAGTTTTTCTTGCTCTAGGTAGGTATATCAAACTATTTATGTCATTAATTTCGTCCTTTAGCATCCAAACATATTTGAAATATAAATAGATCATAAGTTCCAACATCAATTTTATTTATTTTATTTTATCACCCACAGATCATATTTTTCATATATAAAAGAGTTGCTTCAAAAGGTGTCACACCTCTTCTAACCAAGAGTTTTTGGAACATGTTAAAAGTATCCTTTACTTCACAAGTATAACAAAGAAATTTAACGAAGTATGTCTCAATTCGGCTGTCCGGTAAGGAATCGAACCCAGATCCTACATTATATTTGCAAGTATCGAGACTAAACTAATGACGCTACAATATACATTGATACGAACAAACACACATTCATACACACACACACACACACACACACACACACATATATATATATATATATAAATATATATACAGAGAGAGAGAGAGAGAGAGAGAGAGAGAGAGAGAGAGAGAGAGAGAGAGAGAGAGAGAGAGAGATGACTCGGAAAGCATATGTGGTATCTATTATTAACAGCATTTCTCCAATACTCAGTATCTCATTTCCCCTTAGATAGTAATATTAAAGGAAATACTTGAAACTATTTTTACATTGTCCCATTTTTTCTTTTCTGCCAACAGTGTTTAAGCACTTGAATTAAGGCTACCATCAGACTATCACTGATTTCACAGAGGACCTACGCTCCATCAAAAAGGACTGTGCAGTAAAAATATTGATTTAGTAGTGCAAAATAGAATCAGAATACAAGTTGAAATAAAACCGAAACTTTCAAGTTTAGGGTAATATTCAGCAAAGCCAAAACAATATTCCTGGAAAACCATCCTGGTCTGTTATGTTTCATTGTTAATTTTCACTTCAATTCGGATACTGTCCTTATTTTTGCTCTCAAATTTCTAACGGTACAGGCCTGTATAATCAAGTGTCGTTCCAATGTAGAATTAGTGAAGTCCTGTTGAAAGCCATGAGTAAATGGCTGAAAAGCCTGTGAAGTCAGGTGTGTATGGAACACAGTAATAATTTTCGTAATTTCCTTGAAGATAGGATGTAAAGGAGAAGGATAGTTATTAAAGAAATAGACGTTACATGGGCAAACTTTACATTGGAAGGCATTAGAAATTGTTACCATTTTCTTTTTCAGCAAGCATTTCCAATGTGAGGTAGTCAGCCTTACACTCAGGCCAATAATTGTTTAGTTATCTTATGTTCCGATACATTCCAACTATTTTTGGCGATCGTCCCTCCAAGTACTGACCACTTGCTTAACTAGAATCATTTTTTAGTACTCTATATAACAGTTTTTACTGATTCTTAATTCTAAGAATTAATATGTCAATTTTCTCTTCCATTAAAAGAAGCTAAAGAGAGATCTTTCAGATAGGCTTTAAAATGAAGGAAGCAATCAAGGACTATAAGGAAAATGTCACGTTAAACTTGCTGTGATGATTTTTTAGTAGAAAGTCATTGAAAATCCCTGATTGGCATCCATAATGTCAATCAGCACATCACCCGGTAACGTTCATTCCAATCCATTTACGGGAGGTTGAAATTACGTCTATATGAATGCTTTCCCGCAAAAAAAAAAAAAAAAAAAAAAAAAGTAAACCATTTGTTTTTAGTCCAAAGCTATTGTAATTACTTTTATGCGGACGTTAATAGCAGCAAACATTTTTCTGTTTGCTATGAATGTGAAAATTTCATTTAACCTGCATGATATATTTACACGTTATTCCATCCTGACCCTAAAAGCTTTGCAGGCCCTTCACATAGTATCAAAATGCAGGACGAGGATGCACTCGAAATGTGACAATG
>NC_090732.1:94792194-94794694 GCF_036898095.1 Palaemon carinicauda | reverse complement strand
TAAGTTGTAGCTTGGCTAGTAATAATAAACTGTATATATATATATATATATATATATATATATATATATATATATATATATATATATATATATATGTGTGTGTGTGTGTGTGTGTGTGTGTGTGTGTGTGTAAAGTGAAAAAGAAAATGTTTGTCCAAAAATTAGTATGTTAAAACTGGTACAATTTTTAAAATCATGAATTAAAGTTCAAATAATAATAATAATAATAATAATAATAATAATAATAATAATAATAATAATAATAATAATAATAATAATAATAATAATAATACTTTTAATCACGCATGCAACATTAAAGAATAAAATAGGCTGCTATAACCGTGTGTCATTAAAGAAAATACCTGGAAGCAAAAGTAAATAGTATTTGGGAAAAGCATTTTTTGTTTAATATCATATTATCGACAAGCGTTCTATCTAACGTTGCATAAATATTTATGAACCGTTCAATGAATTTTTTTTATATAAAAAAAAATTCAATTAGCCTTTCATTCGAATATTCCCTCCAAATAGACAATTACACTTGTGTTCAGGGAAATACAAAATATTTGGATAGCTATTCAATTACACATAACGATGGTTGAGAGAGAGAGAGAGAGAGAGAGAGAGAGAGAGAGAGAGAGAGAGAGAGAGAGAGAGAGATTTGATAACAACATTCATTACGCTGAATAAATCCATTTACGTAAAAGCTATTTTATGTGATTTGTGGTACTCTTTTGAGTTAAAAAATACTTTGCTGTTTAGAATACAATTTCTTTTTACGAGGAGTATTTTCATAGCCAAGTATTCCTCTCTCTCTCTCTCTCTCTCTCTCTCTCTCTCTCTCCTCTCTCTCTCTCTCTCTCTCTCTCTCTCTCTCTCTCTCTCTCTCATATATATATATATATATATATATATATATATATATATATATATATATATATATATATATATATATATATATATATATATACACACACACACACACACACACACATATATATATATATATATATATATATATATATATATATATATATATATATATATATATATATATGCAGTATAAATGAGGCATCGTCGAAATCCATTAATTGCATGACTAATTTGACACTAACGCTTTACCCTGTCCCAATTCCAATACAAGTGTATGGTAAAGCTGAAACTAGTAACAGTGCAGAGACCTGGATCTATGATGGGCAAGGGGAAAATTGGTTCTAAACCTATAATTCCCCGCCACGCTAACAGATCAACTACACTGTAGTGGTGAAATATAAGAGGCAAAACCGGCTTACAAAGCAAGGGCATCTCTATTTTCTCTCAGAACGACTCGACGGTTTAAGGCATAAAATAACATTTCATCCATCAAACAGGAGTTTACACTAATATCCTCCTCAAGTATTTTTTATTTACTTTTTAAAAGCTCTTAATACAACAATATAATAAGCACGCTGCACGATAATTAATTTTACTACGACATTTGATATTATTCCTTTGAGCTTATTCATAAAAGCATTGACATATAAAAAATGTCAGGAGTGTTTTCCTTTCCAAGAACTCTAGTAGGATCACTCACCTCTCCAGTTTATGTTCTCGACTACCACTACAAAATTATCGTAGAAAGAGAAGGCCTTGATAAATTAGTCCATCAGGGTTTAGCTTCATTAATAATTATATCAGAGAATTACCAAATTAATAAATTAATTAAATGATTGATTAAAATAAAACCACCCAGGTTCTTGAACGCGTATGTTTATGAACAATATTCCTTGGCAAGTGAACTAATATTCATTGAAAATCTTTACTTGGATTACATTTGTGTACTTTTGGACAGGATCTTCAATGACATGAACTGAAGTACATTACCATGAAGGCGTTGGATGTTCAAGGTAAAACAATAGGATTCTCTCTCATGAAAAATGCATAGCTATACTGGAATCCAGCTATATTATAATATTGTCCACGGCTAAAATGGAAATGGACACCAGCGTTTTAGCATCATGTTTCAAACGCAAATTCAGGCTCATTATCGCTGAACAACACCTGCACAGATTGGCCTCAGCAACGTTTGCCCTTGTACTTCTGCCGTGCTTTTTCAAAAACAGTGACTTGAGTACTTTATCCCTAAACTATTAATAGGGTAGCATAAACACGAACGCATCTTCAAGTCAAATAACCCAACACATTCTTTTAAACGTTCTGCATCGTGAATAACAATCATATATTTTTTCCCTATTAATATTTATTATAAATGTGAGGTTGGCAACAATACGAGCAAAAGAATATGATATGGGGATAAGGTTAAGCACTTGAAAAATTTATTGATTAACGAGTATTAACGAAGTTTTGAATACAATAAATCAATAAACTGGAGTCATCAGGGATCAAAACATTACCCAGGTCATTCACCGTTTCCCCCCCCCCCCCCCCAAAAAAAAAAAAAAAAAAAACATACTGCACAATTTAGTGGAAATATTAAACATCTGTTAAGTTAAGATGAACC
>NC_090732.1:94774694-94789694 GCF_036898095.1 Palaemon carinicauda | reverse complement strand
GTCTTCCACTGTTTTGGATTAGAGCTCTTGCTTGAGGGTACATTTGGGCACACTATTCTATCTAATATCTCTTTTTCTTGATTTTCAAGCGTTTATAGTTTATATGTGAAAGAACTATTTTAACGTTGTTACTGTTCTTAATACATTTAATTTCAATTATTCACTACTCTTGTTTTCTATTTCCTTATTTCCTTTCCTCACTGGGTTATTTTCCCAGTTGTACCCCTTGAGTTTACATCATCCTGCATTTCCAATAAGGGTTGCAGCTTAGCTGATAATAATAATAATAATAATAATAATAATAATAATAATAATAATAATAATAATTATAAGGAAAGGAATAATAATAATAATAATAATAATAATAATAATAATAATAACAATAATAATAATAATAATAATCCAAAATTGAAGACAGCATCTCATCGACAAATCTGAGCTCCAGATAGTTTTCAGGATAATAGCCCAGCGGCATAGTAAGAAATATGAAACCAATTGTTCAAATTGTTCTAAAAGCACCAAAATTGGCACACATGTGGATTAATACATTCTGAACAATTTTGGATATGGAGGCATTCAAGATTCTCCCCGTAGCACATTTGGCGGCCATTTTTCAAAATGGCCGCTATTTACCGTTAGCGTCATTGAATATGTACCATAATTTGTCTTTTTGTGGATGCTAAAGGTGATAAGTGTGCTAGAGGTGATAAGTATTGTACAATTACACATACTTCTGTGCTTACCAAATAATTTGGCTACCATTTCACAAGAAAATGAATTTTACTTTGCAGCGGCAGCGTTGGTGGCAGTGACGGCGGCTGCAGTAATAGTATAGTGTTGATAGTCATGGTGCTTGTAGTAGTAACTTGTGGTAACATGGTGGTGTTTTGTGTCTTTGCAGGTGAGGCAGCAGCAGCACCACCTGACATCAGAGACGCGTTGTTCCAGACTGCAGCCATGGCAAAGAAGTTCCAACTGGTCGATACTTTTGAGCAACGTACTCCCACAACACCTCCTGAGACAAGCTGGAAGCTGTGTCTTGTATGTCAAGAGGAGACAACAGAGTCACTTGTCTGCCCAGTACTGTCTAAACGCCGAGACCCTGGGAGTGGATACACGACAATGGCTGCAAACTTGGTCAAATTTGATGAACTCGGAGAACTGCCAAGAACTGTTCAGTTACAGAGACTAGATGAAGGACAAGGTGTTGAGGCGACAATGGTTGCCCACCAGGCCAAGTGGCATAAAACATGTATGCTCAAATACAATAACACAATGCTACGAAGAGCAGAGAAGAGACGCATCGCAAGCAGCTCAGCATTTGATAGTACTGACAATGTCCAGGCCAAGCGCGCCAGAACACACTCTTCAGAAGCCACTACCAGCGGCACCTCCTGCTTTTTCTGTGGAAAGTCTGGCACAGAGACCCTACATGAAGTAACAACCTTCCAGGTGGACACACGCGTACGGAAGTGTGCAGCGCAAGTTGGGGACAATGAACTCATAGCCAGGCTCAGCATGGGTGATATGGTGGCTCTGGAGGCCAAGTACCATTCCAAGTGTTTGTTGGCTCTTTACTATCGTGCAAAGACCACTGTAGAAGCCGAGCAGAAAACTGACCATGAAGGTGTAATGTCAAGAATCGTACTGGCTGAACTGGTCCTGTATATCGAGGAAACCCACCTAGAAGAGGGCACCACCCCAGTCTTCAGACTCGCAGAACTTGTAAAGCTATACACAACAAGAATGGAACAGCTCGGGGTTGTTTTGTGCCAGAAAGTTAATAGCACAAGGCTGAAAGAGCGCCTGTTAGCCCAGATACCAGGCCTGAGATCCCACAGCAAAGGCCGAGATGTTTTACTAGCGTTTGATGAAGACATTGGTGAAGCGCTAGGCAAAGCCTGCGAGCAAGACTGTGACACTGAGGCAGTTCACCTTGCGCGTGCTGCACAGATAGTTCGTCGATATATGTTTGAAGACACTTACCAATTCCGTGGATCATTCCCGGGCGGCTGTCAGGAGGACTCTGTGCCAAACGTACTAGTTGCAATGGTAAATATGGTGCTGGATGGCCCCACCATCAAGAATCAAAGCCATTCCTCTTCAACACAAGCAGCTCTTTCCATTGCGCAGCTTCTCAAGTTCAACAGTGTCAAGCAAAGTCGGAAGCAGGGAGCAACCAAGACACAGGAGCCTCCAGCTGTCAGACACAGTACGTCTCAAGAAACTCCTCTTCCAACCTATGTTGGGCTGATGCTGTATGCTGAAACACGCAATAGAGGACTTGTGGACAAGCTCTTCTCTCTGGGCCTAAGCATCTCATATGACAGAGTCCTACGTCTTTCTGCCCAGATGGGAAACAGCGTGTGTCAGCTGTACCGCATAGAGGAAGTGGTCTGCCCGCCTACCCTGCGTAGCAATGTGTTCACAACTGCGGCTGTGGACAACATTGACCACAACCCAAGTGCCACCACAGCCAAGAATTCATTCCAGAGAAGGCATGTGCTCTTCCAATGTTTCATGCCATCACAGGGTGTGATACTGTGTCAGCCTTCGTCGGACATGGGAAGAAATCTGCCTGGGCAACATGGAACACGCTGCCAGAACTCACTGATGCCCTGCTGAGTCTGGCAAATGCACCCACAAGCATCCAAGAGGATACAATGCATGTCATCGAGAGGTTTGTCATACTCCTGTATGACGGCACAAGCAAATGCAAGGACGTCAACAAGGCGAGAAAGCAGCTCTTTGCAAAGACGAACTCTGTTCAGAACATCCCGCCAACCTACGCTGCTCTGGAGCAGCATGTGAAGAGATCTGCCCTTCAGGGTGGTCATGTCTGGGGCCAGGCATTGGTACCAACGCCCGTGCTCCCTCCACCAACAGACTGGGGCTGGCATCGGAGTGATGATGGGCTCTACACACCACTCTGGACCACACTCCCTGAGGCATCCAAGGCCTGCTATGAGCTGGTGTCTTGCGGATGCAAGAAAGGCTGCAAAAACCGCTGCAAGTGCAAGAACGCTTCACTGCAATGCACTGGTCTATGTTTCTGTGAAGGCGAATGCCAGTAGATTGGGACAGAAAACTTGCTAACCAACATTATGATCTGTAGACATTCATAATTCTGGTGACCAGATTTGAAAAGTTCGGAATCATAATTAACATAGTGTGGCAAAATCTACGTTATTGTATTACATGTATGTACTGCAGGATTACACAAGTACTGTGCCTAGAGACTGGGCTTTTGGTCGACTATATAACTACAATCTGACCATACTGTAAACTTCCCGTACTCTGTGTATTATTTTGACTAGCAATTTTGCCAGCAATTTGAAATAAAAAAGCAACTTGAGCAATTAAAGTGTGTTCCTGAAATCAGGTACTGGTTATTAGAGGTATTATGTCATTGAGTATTGAAATCTTCATCAAATGTCCACTTTTTCCACGAAATGGCGGCCAGTTTGGGGGCCATTTTTGAGAAGATTCATCTAAATATCTGTTAAACATTTATTGATGTTAATTCTGATGTAAAAAAAGGGAATTTTGGCCCATCTAGCACCAAACTAACGACACATAATGAAGTCTATGTAATGACGCTAATGTTAAATGGCGGCCATTTTGAACAATGGCCGCCATATCTTCCTAAGGGCTAATCTTGAATGCCTCCATATCCAAAAATGTTTAGAATATATTAATCTACATGTGTGCCAATTTTGGTGCTTTTAGACCAATTTGAACAATTGGTCTGCTATGCCGCTGTACTATAACGGAAAACTGTATTGACGTTTCTCCATTTGTTACTTGGTGTCGACACGTGTTTAGAGTCACTTTTTTATTAGCAATATTTATATATATATATATATATATATATATATATATATATATATATATATATATATATATATATATATATATATATATGTGTGTGTGTATATATATATATATATATATATATATATATATATATATATATATATATATATATATATATATATATATATATATATATATATATATATATATATATATATATATATATATATACATATATATATATATATATATATATATATATATATATATATATATATATATATATATATGTGTGTGTGTGTGTGTGTGTAAGATTACTAACCAAGCTACAACTATAATTGGAAAGGCTAGTTAATACAAATACAAGGACTCCATAAGGGAAAGCATCCTAGCGTGGAAAGGAATTAGAAAGGTAACACATAAACTTAACACGAGAAATACTAGAAAAAAAATTATATATCACGATCAGAAGTAACGTTAAATACAGTAGATCAGTCATATATCATAAACTATGACACGAGACATGTCTAGCTGTTCAACAGAAAAACATTTACAAGTTTGAACTTCTGACAGGTAACGATCCAACTGTCAGATTAGGAATATCTTTCCACAATCCTGTCACAGAGGGAATAAAACTTCGTGAATATTGTTTAGTATTTAGCCTTACCATGGAGAAGGTAAGACTGTAATAATTCACCATATACCTAGTTCTACTTATAAGATGGTATATTCTGGGAAGAACTAAATGCAAAGGATAGTCTTTATTAACAAAATACTATGCAGCATACACCAAGAACTAATTGAACAACGGTGTCAGATATTAACATCTAGATGAGGTATATAGATTTTAACAGATCACAAGTTTTCGTCCACAAAATTAATATTGAAGTCAGCAGCTAACAAACATACAGGAAAGCAATATTCAAAATATAGCAGAATGAAAGAATTAAAAAATTGGATCAGTATAAATTGATCCCCAAAAATCTTAAACTTTCCCAATATGGCATTTTTTTCTTGGAATTGAAGAAGAAACTAACCGGATGTGTAAATTTGCAATCACGAATTACACCTACAATTTCAAATGAGTTGTATACAGTTAAATACACATTGTAAACTAAAAGATTTAATGATATATATATATATATATATATATATATATATATATATATATATATATATATATATATATATATATATATATATATATATATATATATATATATATATATATATATATATATACATATATATATATATATATATATATATATATATATATATATATATATATATATATATATCAAATCGTCATTATCATCTCCTCTTACGCCCATTGATGTAAAGGGCCTCGGTTAGAGATCGCCAGTCATCTCTATATTGAGCTTTTCAATCAATACTTCCATCATCTACTATCCTACTTCATGATCTATAGTCCTCAGCCATGTAGGCCGGGATCTTCCAACTCTTCTAGTGTCTTGTGGAGCCCAGTTGGAAGTTTGGTAAATTAATCTCTTGCGCAGTGAGAAGAGCATGTCCAAACCATTTCCATTTACCCCTCACCATGATCTCATCCACATTTGACACTTGAGTAATCTTTCCAAGAGTTTCATTTCTAGTCCTGTCCAACCATTTAACTCACAATATTCTTCTCAAGGCTTTGTTCTTAAATCTATAGAATTGGTTGGATATTGTTCCATTGTCATACCACGACTCATGTCCATGCAGTAACACCGAGCTTACTGATTTTATATGTAATTTCAGGCAATTTTATTTCAAAATTTTACTTAAACTAGCCATTTTCTGACTTGCTTTTTTCAATCTTTCATTAAACTCCAATTGCTGACCAGAATGCATGAAATATCAGGTGAGGTTGGGCTCAAGGTAAATAGAAGAAAGACAGAGATGATGAGAACAGAGTATGCAATGGAAGATGAAATATCAATAGAAGTTGAAAGGATTAACGAGGTGGAATCATTTAAATATTTAGGAACTATGATCTCTAATACAGGGTCTTTTATATATATATATATATATATATATATATATATATATATATATATATATATATATATATATATATATATATATATATGTGTGTGTGTGTGTGTGTGTGTGTGTGTGTGTGTGTGTGTGTGTTAGAACACTTGAAGATGTCTATACGGAAAGTAAAGCAATCATAAAACTGATTAATGATACTGAGAAAACTCTGATTGAGAAAGGAGTTAAACAGGGAGTTAAAGAGATTGTAAATGAGAAACCTTATCATTTTTATATTATATATGTATATATATATATATATATATATATATATATATATATATATATATATATATATATATATATATATATATATCAACCGTATGCCATTTCCCATTACAGGGAGCAGCGTCAGGTATTACTTTTAGATCTCAGTATACAGTATATCTTCTAACTGAACACCCTTCATTATGGTCAAACAACTCATGTTCCAAAGGCGTTAGTCTCTTAACGATGAAGTGCCGTAGCTTAACTTCCGTCCTGATTGAACAACCTTCAGTAAAGAGAACGAGCTACTGTGTGATTTTGTCAGTATACATAGAGCATATAAACAGTTGGATGCGAGTGCACATGCATTGCAGATGTGAGTATAATAAAAATCTAATTTTGCACTAATATCTCTATTAATTTCAGAAATGTATTCAGCAAAACTATAAAAAGACATAATTTGCTATTTTCTACACATACGAAAATAATTTCTAGGGTAAAATGTATAATTTGACCAAAGTTCATGGCTCTCACTATTGCTTCTTAGTAACCCTGTAAGCTCCAATGACACTTATTCAACTCACAACGAGGAAATTCAAATGATTCTCTGTAATATCCAAAAACATTACACTACGAGGTAGCCAACGTATTGTTCCCTTTATGCCTTACCAGACAGAGAAAAAACATTCGGTAAAATGAATACTCTTTATTTTCATTTGGTTCTTGGAATGCCTAAACACTTCATTGCCTCCACCGATGTTGAACATTTCGCTTTATAAATGAAAATTTTCATTACGTTATGAAATTATTTTACACTAAAAACGTGCAGCATTCGGGAGAGATTCCATGTATCACAATCTATTCAAGTTTATATTTAAATGCGTTATCATTAGGTTATCCTTCAGTTTTTATATTTTGAATTACATCAGGAGACACGTTTACCTTGAAACAGATGGGCTACTGACATATAGACACTGCGATTACTTGTACTCTACTTTTTAACCCAATTGGCTATATTCAAAGTCGAATACCATTTTCACAAGTAATTTCTACTCCTAATTTGAAGTTATTGTGGTACCTCTCTTCAATTTCTCACTGAACACTCTTTCTCTTCCCCAATAATGAAGCATCCAAACTAAATATGCGAATAAAACACGGAACCTAATGCTTTGTTATTCAAGCTCAAATTCAAAGTTCTTTCAAATGTAGGAAAAGCATACCACATTATTTATATCAATAATAATAATAATAATAATAATAATAATAATAATAATAATAATAATAATAATAATAATAATAATAATACAATAGCCTCCCTGAATCAATATTTGAAAATAAATGAAAGTTTTAGGTGGCAACGACGTTCATAAAATGTGACTAAAAACCTTAACTAAAACAGAGCAACTTTGATGAAAATGAGAAGTTTATGAGGAAAATAGATTGGAATAAGATTCGAATTATGGATATCGAGAAGTACAGAGTTAATAAGTAGTATACAAAATTTATGAAAATTGTTATTAAGACAGTTTAAAGTTATAAAAATATGGAAAAGGGAATTAAACTAGTATATGGGGAGTTAAAAAATTTGCAGATTACAAAAATAACAGAAAATTCAAAAGATATTTTGAAGTACATTTATAGAAATCAGTGTTGGTTTGATTTACGTTTATTTTTTCAGATCAAGTTGCTTAAATCGGTTTAAATCTGAGTAAAAAAAAATGATGATTTAAATCAAAATTAAATATACTGTCAGAAATTGCAATGTAAAAGAGAAAACTTCTAAAACTAGATACTATTTATTATTATTATTATTATTATTATTATTATTATTATTATTATTATTATTATTATTATTATTATTATTATTATTACTGGCCAAGCTACAACCCCTGTGGAAAAGCAAGATGCTCTAAGCCCAAGGGCTCCAACAGAGAAAAATAGCCCAGTGAGGAAAGGAAATAAGGAAATAAATAAATGATGAAAATAAATGAACAATAAATCATTCTAAAAACAGTAACAGTGTCGAAACAAATATGTCCTATATAAACTATTAACAACGTCAAAAACAGATATGTCATATATAATCTATAAAAAGACTCATGTCAGCCTGGTCAACATAAAAACATTTACTCCAACTTTGAACTTTTGAAATTCTACTGATTCAACTACCCGATTAGGAAGATCTTTCCACAACTTGGTAACAGCTGGAATAAAACTTTTAGAATACCGTGTAGTATTGAGCCTCATGATGGAGAAGGCCTGGCTAATAGAATTAACTGCCTGCCTAGTATTACGAACAGGATAGAATTGTCCAGGGAGATCTGAATGTAAAGGATGGTCAGAGTTATGAAAAATCTTATGCAACATGCATAATGAACTAATTGAACGACGGTGCCAAAGATTAATATCTAGATCAGGAATAAAAAATTTAATAGACCATAAGTTTCTGTCCAACAAATTAAGATGAGAATCAGCAGCTGAACACCAGACAGGAGAACAATACTCAAAACAAGGTAGAATGAAAGAATTAAAACACTTCAGAATAGATTTATCACCGAAAATCTTGTAAGACTTTCTCAATAAGCCAATAAATGAACAAAATTCAAGTCAAAAGCTATAACATTTGGGGTAAACTTGGTGTTCTTAAGAATTGAAATTGCTGTTTGCAGTTATACAAATTATAAAGGTCTTGATTTAAAAAAAAAAAAAAAAAACAGCGTTAAAAGTAATTACACATTTTGTTGGTAGTACAGTACGCACATGGAGAAGTCCTTAATATATTTTTAGTTTTATCTCCTACTAATGGCATTGATGTATATTTTTACTTTTGTTTGATTGTAGTTTCTCTTGTTTTTCTCTGTATTTATGCACTAGTTATTATAAACTGAACTGTCTGTTCCAATTAAATCATTAGTCTGAATTTTAGTTTTTAAAAGAAAAGTTAATTTAATTCCAGAAAAGTCCTCATAAAACTGAAACAAATAATCAGCAGCAGGAAATAAGTGAAAAAAAAAAAAAATGAAAATAAAAAGATTATTTATGTAAAGAAATATGATTTAAATCAAGTACATCGAATCTTTTTATTCTTTTTTAGAAAAAAATCAACCCAGGTAAAAAAAAAAAGAAAAAAAAAGAGATAAAACATAAAATACAGCTTACTTCAGTAGAATATATCTGCAGATTGTCGTGAAAGTAATACAAGTTACAACTGCAATAATAAATATATACTTTTATTTTCATTCTTACTAAATATAAACACTATTATTCAGATAGTCCTCTTTCCTTTCCAAATAATCGTTCTAACAATATCACTGTGCTAAATGCTTGACAATAAAATTTTAACCACATTAATTCTACAATGATAAACACCGCTTTATTCCGAAAGTTTAATTGAATCTCCGAATCTTTAAAAACCGAGCATCCCAGTTATACGTGTTGAATACTTAAGAGCAGAGAGAACTTCTGAGAGAGCAATAACGAACCTCTTACCTGATATAAAAAGTAAGTAATAAAAAACCACATTGCAGCAGATGCCTTGAGGGAAGGCTTCTCATCGCACAAACTCCCAACTTCCTTTCTCAGAACTGCCCTAATCACGTGTGCGCAAACGGGGGCTTTTGCCTATATCCACTCTCAGGTACTCTTTCTGTACAATATTTACATTTTCGAATCAATAAAAATACTTATAAAGAGCTAAGTAAATATGATAATCTTTGGATACGATGAAAATAGTGTGCTTTTGGGGTATCATCTCTCATATCTAAAACACACTCAAAAACACACACACATATATGTGTATATATATATATATATATATATATATATATATATATATATATATATATATATATATATATATATATATATATATGTGTGTGTGTGTGTGTGTGTGTGTGTGTGTTTGTGTGTGTATATATGTATATATACAGTAAATATATATATATATATATATATATATATATATATATATATGTGTGTGTGTGTGTGTGTGTGTGTGTGTGTGTATACTGTATATGTATATATATATATATATATATATATATATATATATATATATATATATATATATATACACATATATGTATATATAAATATATACATATATGTGTGTATATATACACACACACACACATACATATATATATATATATATATATATATATATATATATATATATATATATATATATATATATATATATATATATATATATATATATATACACATACATAAATTTTATTAAATTTATCTACTATGTTACATCATCATTCTCAAAGACTCAATGTGATAGATACCTTAAAGAGCAATACTTTTCCTATGATAATTCTAAAAATTATTAAATATTAACCAGGTTATCAGTCTATATAGAGACATACATACAAGCTACATACGTATATATTACTAGCAATGGCATTGCTGAGTACACAAGAGGTGTACCAGGATGTGATGAAATAATATAAGAATTATTTACCTCAGCGTAAACAAACAATTCATTTAACAATTCAGCTTTTGTCTCACCTTGAAATCAAAATTTAATGAGCCACTAATAACAGGAGTAGTGGTAGTTGTCGTATGCTATAGCTGTGACTCACCTGGAATAAAACAAAATATCAGTTTTAGCTATTATGTAAACTAGTTGTATTATCTATTTATGTAATGTATGCATTGATCATTTATATATCTAAATATCAATCTTAAAGAAAACCAATTCTCGAATATTGCAAAACTTATTGAATACAGAAAAAAGTACAGAATTATACAAAATAAAATAAAAGAATAAATCTAAGTCACACGTCTAACCTCACCTTTATTCATGTGGAGTTTCTCATAGAATAAAACACTTTATGAAACAATATGAATAAAAGAGAAATTTTACTGACAACCTTTCGAATGTATATCCACGAATTTCATTGCAATAAACTACCACCTCTTAGGGTTGTTTATCATATTATTATGCAAGGGTAATTTTATATATTCTCCATTTTCCACATATGTTGTATGCTTTGTATGCAAATAGGATGTTACAGTCCCGACAAAAATAAATGTTATGCATTATTCGTTAATTGTACAGTAGGTGAATCTATTTCATTGAAAGCAGAATCATGATAATTATATTATTATTACCAAATGAAAATGTAATAAAAAAAATACAGAATATATGTCGAAACGTATTTCTATGAAATGGGAAATATGATAAGATTAGCTACATGAAGAAATGGTTGGGTAGCCAAAACCAATAATAGTATCTTTTACAATAAAAACTAATATATATATATATATATATATATATATATATATATATATATATATATATATATATATATATACATACATGTATATATATATATGTATATGTATATATTTATATACATATATACATATATATTTGTATACATACATACATATATATTTGTATACATACATACATACATATATATACATATATATATATATATATATATATATATATATATATATATATATATATATATACATATATATATATATACACACACACACATATATATATATATATATATATATATATATATATATATATATATATATATATTTATATATATATATATATATATATATATATATATATATATATATATATATATATATATACTGTATATTTACGTGTGTGAATGCATATTAAATCTTTAAAAATAAATATACATTACATGGAAATATCATCTTTAGACTGTACCTTGCGTATCGATTGTCAGGGATTACAACATTCTAATAGCTTTCCTTAATTTTTGTTACTGGATTAAGGTAAGAAGTTGAGCGTATGAAAAAATATATTCGAAAAGTTATATAAGCATAAGAAAAATTATCTCTTACTGTAGTACTACTGTATATGATTATCTGTACAAAAGCGGTCAGTTTGAAACTAAAATGATGCTTCGTTATCAGATTCTGTAATAGGATTTAAAATGGACATGAAATACGGTTTATTCAAACATTGCAAAAAATAATATAATTTTATAAAATATATCAAAAACCGATTTATGTCGCATAAATGTCAAGAACACTCCAAGTTACATTAATCTAATCTATAGTTCGTTTTAAATTCTCATATCAAGTGCAATATGTAAAAATGTAAAGTGTACTTGCAAACTATTATGATGAGCTGCTATGGTAATATTTCTAATAAAGCTATTACAATTGTTGTTTCATAGACGTCACAAGGGCTTCCAAACTCACCCTGTTAATTAATACGAATGTTTTGCAAAGCAAATCTTTTAGAATAAGAGAAACTTATGCAATACAGTGCTTGCGTAAAACGTTACTGTGGGTACTGATGGTGTCAATGCAAGTCAATATCCTTCCTAAAATTAATGTTCTCTAGGGCTTGTGAAATATTTTACTTAGTTTAACCAAAAAACTTTGACAAATGCTGCTTTCGACCTGGTGCTTCGTTAGCTCATATATGGAATATTTCCATAGAGAATCATTTACTGTTTGTAAATGATTGGCACCGGTGTGTTATTTTTGTATTTCATTATGAAGTTAACCTAAATGGATTATGGTTGGCTTTTCAATGGGAGAAATTCTGTGGCAGTTAGTATTTTTTATCTTCACTCGTAACTATCTGATGCTAACTCGGGTCACTTCCTCAAAGGGTAAAACACCTATATTGGGCGTCAAGCCAGAATTACAAGGAAGCCCTGGGAAACAGAAAAATAAATGAGATAATGATAGATCTCCTATTATTGTTTTGCTACTTGATATCCCCAAGATCTGGTCAAATGAACTACACTCAAGTCAGCCAACTTCAACAGTGAAGAAGAAAGAATGCTACCATGCCAACAGCAGTCTTGATTGATCGGTGTACATTACGTCAAATATTAAGATGTGTAATAAGAGAATCACCAGAGAATTCCACTGATCCCTAGAAACGGCAGAGACAAAGAATGCCAGCAAAGTTAAGGCATGATTTGTTCTGTATTGTATTTGATATTCTGTGCATTTGATAAAACATACATCTAAACTGTCTTTTTCACATTACTTAAATTCATATAATTTACTATTGTCAGAATGTTGATTTAATTCATAGATTTTATGGCGGCAAAGCGCTGGGTTAAGGCAGGCTATCCAGCACGGAGGTGAAACTCTGGGAAATCTCGGCATTTGCACTTTACAATAAGCTACGAAGTTGGACAGCAATATCAAAGAAAGGATGCCGGAGGTAAAGTGGGTGCAAGTAGGGGTCAAAGGGACGCTGCAAAGCCTTTTAGAAATACCTACAGTGCACCACATGAGGTTCACTGCTGACTTTAACTCAATAAGGAGGCCCGTATTTGTTCTTAAGGCTTCATGTATCTAAACGGAGAATATTAGTTATATGACCAAATAATTTTTTTACTATGATCGGATTTTTCCTGTCAGGTTATAAGCCCGCACCCTCTTCGTTACAGATGGTTTCGTTGGCGTCGACCTGCCCCAGGTGGTTTCCCTTAATTAATTAACATGAAACCATTAATGTGACTCTCTCTCTCTCTCTCTCTCTCTCTCTCTCTCTCTCTCTCTCTCTCTCTCTCTCTCTGATTGTGAGGATAGTAGATACCGGATATTTCAATCTCTCGATACAAGTTTTAGAAAAAAAAAAATTATTCGAATGATTATTTTATTTTCGCAGATGTTATTCTGCTTCAGTCATCCTCCCAAAACATTCTTTGAGCATCTTTGACGTTTAAAGATTTATAATTTGATCTCGCTACTCACTATGGAGGAATTCAGTATTTTTACTCTCCTGAAAGATGATGGAATACCATACCCCAGTAGGCGTTGCCTAACCTTATCCATGTTTTATTTATCTCTTCATGCTATATAAAAGTCAATTTTTAGAGTTTATGATCTTATACACTTTTCTTCCACATTAATGTTCAATACATTTTGAACATCAACAACAAAATTAGTATAGTTATTTAACAATAATGTGGAAAAATTTTAAAATATTCAATATTCAAGGAGTAATGAAGATCTCTATGAACATAGAGCTCGGGAATGGAGGCCATAAAAATATGAATTCTAAATATATGATTTTTACTTATGTTTTGTTACTGCTCTCCACACATTGCAAGCTCGAAACAATATAATTTCATAAAGGAAAAATGTATACGGATAATGTAGCATTCAAAATTGATGATTGCGAGTTATAACAAATATTATCATTAAAGTTACTTAAATAAAAGCAATAATAGTAACGATAATGGTAATCATTCCTGTAACTGAAACATTAAAAAATCCAATAATAATAATAATAATAATAATAATAATAATAATAATAATAATAATAATAATAATAATAATAATAATAATTTGAATTATTATATATGATATTACACTAAACACGTACCATTGGAAAAAAACAGAAATTATTCAAGCAGAAATTCAATAATTAGTATACTACTTGATAACCTTAATTTACATTCCATTTAGTTACGCCTTAAGAATAATACTTTGTAAATGAAACCAAAAACGTGGAATTTACACAACATAGAAGCCTTATGCGACAGGGTAAATTTACCACACCAGTCATTAGAATGGCAAAGTACTTATTCAGTTGTATATAAATGACCTTACAGATATTTTTCATAAGCGTTATGGACGTACCTGAAAAAGTCACATGCGGTAATTTAGTTACGCAACTAACCGTATCATCTATATGCAATGCTTTAGAAAATATTTGTATTTCTTTCATGCCTCTAAGCGACTCACTTTATGCAAAAATAAAGAAAAAAAATAAATAAGCTAGCGTTTACGCAGTCGCTTAATCAAATGATGGGCAGAAACTTGTTTGAATTTTCAAACCTAAACAAATAGTCACATTACCTTCACTGTTTATTTGCTTACTTTATGGTTTTGGCCGCCCAAAGCCAAACGGGATACGCGGTAATTAGGCAATGAAACATATAACTCGGGTGAAAA
>NC_090732.1:94729694-94769694 GCF_036898095.1 Palaemon carinicauda | reverse complement strand
CCTTCAACATCTCAGCTCTCACACCATCCAAACCAGATGCTTTCCCTACTCTTGTTTCTTCTAGTACTCTCTTCACTTCCTCTATTGTAATCTCTCTCTCATTCTCATCTCCCATCACCGGCACCTAAACACCTGCAACAGCAATTATATCTGCTTCCCTATTATCCTCAACATTCAGTAAATTTTCAAAATATTCCACCCACCTTTTCCTTGCCTCCTCTCCTTTTAACAACCTTCCATTTCCATCTTTCACTGTCTCTTCAATTCTTGAGCCAGCCTTCCTTACTCTCTTCACTTCTTTCCAAAACTTCTTCTTGTTGTCTTCATATGAATGACCCAATCCCTGACCCCACCTCAGGTCAGCTGCCCTCTTTGCCTCACTTACCTTGCCCTTTACTTCCATATTTTTCTCTCTATATTTTTCATACTTCGCTACACTATTACTCTGCAGCCATTCTTCAAAAGCCCTTTTTTTCTCTTCCACTTTTACCTTCACTCCTTCATGCCACCATACACTGCCCTTCCTCATGCTGCCTACAACAACCTTCTTGCCACACACATCACTTGCAATCCCAAAAATATTTTTCTTTTACTAACTTCCACTCCTCTAAATTACCAATTTCCACCTTTCTTGATATTTACTTTTTACCCCCGGTTTTATTAGCACTTCAACCCTCACTAGCTCCCTTTTACATCCACCTACTCTATTCCCCCACTCTTTTGCTACATCTAATTTTCCTTCCACCAAAAAATGATCAGACATACCGTTAGCCATACCCCTAAACACGTGCACGTCTTTCAATCTTCCAAACATTCTTTTAGTTATCAACACATAATCCATTAATGCCCTTTCTACTAATCTTCCATTTGCCACTCTTACCCATGAATACTGGTTTTTATCTTTCTTTTTGAAAAAGGTAGAACTTATCACCATCTCTTGCTCAACACACATATCTACCAGTCTCTCACCACTCTCATTTTCACCGGGTACGCCATACTTCCCAATGACACCTTCTACCTCTCCAGCGCCCACTCTAGCATTTACGTCACCCATGACAACTACATAATTCCTTCTACTCAGTCCTACTACACACCTAGTTAATTCATTCCAAAACTCATTCCGCTCTTCTTCACTTTTCTCACTACCTGGCCCATGCACACTGACAAAGGCCCAACATTCCCTACCCAACCTAACCCTTACCCACATTAACCTAGATGATATCTCCTTCCATTCCACTACTTTACTTGTCATCCATTCACTCAGCAATAAATCCACACCCTCTCTTACTATATATATACAGTATATAGTAAATATATATAGATATATACATATATATTATATATATATACATATATATATATATATATATATATATATATATATATATATATATATATATATATATATATATATATATATATATATATATATATATATATATATATATATATATATATATATATCATGAGTGTGAGCTAATATCACTATATTGTTAAATGAAAATATAAGGTAAAAGCGGTTGTCAAAAGCCACATTAATGGCCTTGTTCACGGCTGTGATGGTAGCATAACGTTCCGGTAAAAATCTCTCAATGCAAATTGAAACATAAGCCCGTCTCTAAAAGTAGCTTTTACTACCACCTACCAACTGTGGAAAAATGAGGCTGTCATTTATTACTAAGAATTTATGGTCTACTCCATATTTTTGACAAAAAAATTCCTGTTGTATATGTGTGCATAAATTTAAGAAAATTTAGAAAAAAAATAATTTGGGATAAAGTTTTGTTAATTTGTTTCTTTACAATATTAGGCAGCTTTTCGTTTGTATACATCCGTAAGGAATCAACCATAAGTTTATCAACATGGATTGCAAGCTTCCACTTAAAAGAAAAGGTGAAACAATTTAAGAAAATTAATAATTATTGTATAAAAGAGGATCGGCGAACTGTTCTATATATCAATATAAGAAAACCAAAACACCAAATACGAAACTTTCTCATAGTCTATAAATTTTCTGATGTAAAAGGAAACGAAAACTCTGTTACTGAGTAATGTAGATTATGATGATCTGCACAGCAAGCATTTACTACTTTTGTAAAATTATCATCATTATTATTACTTGCTAAGCTACGACCCTAGTTTGAAAAGCAGGATACTTTAAGCTCAGGGGCCCCAACAGGAAAAATAGCCCAGTGAGGAAAGGAAACAAGGAAAATAAAATATTTTAAGAACTGTAACAGCATTAAAATAATTACTTCATATATAAACCATAAAAACTTTAACAAAACAAGAGGAGGAGAAATTAGATAGAATAGTGTGCCCAAGCAAGAGAGCTCTAACCCTAAACAGTGGAAGACCATGGTACAGCGGCTATGGCACAACACAAGACAAGAGAACAATAGTTTGATTTTGGAGTGTCCTTCTAGGGGAGCTGCTAACCATAGCTAAAGAGTCTCTTCTACCGTTACCAAGAGGAAAGTAGCCACTGAACAATTACAGTGCAGTAGTTAACCCCTTGGGTGAAGAAGAATTGTTTGGTGATCTCAATGTTGTCAGGTGCATGAGGACAGAGAAGAATCAGTAAAGAATATGCCAGACGATTCAGTGTATACGTAGGCAAAGGGAAATTGAACCGTATCCAGAGAGAAGGATCCAATGAAGTACTGTTTAGCCAGTCAAAGTACTCCATAACTCTCTAGTGGTAGTATCCCAACGTGTGGCTGATGCCTTGGCCAACCTGCTACCTATAAGGATATAATGGCTAAAGAATAATTTAACTAAAGAAATAGATTTTCTGAAAGAAAGGGAAATATATGTCATCAGACGAAGATTTTCAAATACAGTACCCACCATATAGAATATTATTGACCGATTGTCCAATGTTATGAGGCTGCTAATATCCATACGAGATAAAAAATATTTTATCCTCAGTCATACGAGATATTTGATACATGCCTCATTAATTTAGTAATTGTTCTTATCTCATTTAACAGTGCTTATGACGTATAATCTAAATATTCGTCGAAATAACTCCACAGAAATAAATTTTCACCAAATATATTTTAGGGGAAGAACCAAACTTGGGAGTGAGGACGGAAATGCAACATCAAATGGTTAAATTCAAGTAACACTTGATAAAAAGTGCTCCCAGAAATAATAAATTGAATCATCTCTTCGTGGCAAATTAAACTGGAAAGCAGAAAAAAATAGAACCAACAACTAAAACAGCTAACACATTCCGTGCTTGAACTCCATCCTCGACGTCTTTCTTAAAAAAAGAAAAAAGAGAAAGAAAAAAGTAATATTACTTCACCACCAGCGTTGCCTCCCTCCCCCGTACCCTAAGATGTCTTCATTTTAATGCTACACTTTACCCAAACAATCCCGCCGCCGTCACATTTCTTACATTTCAGTGGTTCGTTCATCTCTCTCTCTCTCTCTCTCTCTCTCTCTCTCTCTCTCTCTCTCTCTCTCTCTCTCTCTCTCTCTCTCTCTTTATTTCCTTAACACCACTGAAAACTCTTCACAACGATATCCGGAAGAAAACAGGAAATACCAGATAAGATGAAAAATTTCTTATACAGTAGGTGGGGAAAGAATCCTGGAATATCCTGATGGAAAGGAAAAGGACCAGACCAAGGCCTCTGGGAAAGGAAGGATGGGGTGACATGGCCCAGAAGTAAAGGAAGAAAATGATGAATGCTGCAAGATGAGTACATCGAGGGAGAAGGAATATAAACTCCAATGATGCCTAAAGACCGAGGAAAAGTTATATGTGTTGCACGGGCATACTAGAACACACACAAAAAAGACCCGTATACAAACACACATACACACACACACACACTCACACACACACAAATATATATATATATATATATATATATATATATATATATATATATATATATATATATATATATATATATATATGTATGTGTGTGTATGTATGTATGTGTATATATATATTTATATATATATATATATATATATATATATATATATATATATATATATATATATATATGTGTGTGTGTGTGTGTGTGTGTGTGTCCCATTTACACTTTTCCTTTGATAGGGTTACGCCAGAAGATATATACCTTATATCTTAAAGTCATTACCGGTGATGTTGTTATTCTCACGCCTATTTTTGTATGGGGGGCGGACTTACTGGTATCCATTGGCAGCGTGAATACTGGATTACTTGCCCTATCCTTTTCTCAGAGATAGCAGGGTTGGGTCATGTTTCAGTAAATTCAAACCTGACTACGGACTGAACTCAGATCTACTACTATGAGATTCAGGGCCTCTGTAACATGGTTTTTTCGTAATAATGTTTTATCTATGAATTTCATAAATATAACGCTTCTTCAAAATGCACATTATATCTACACATAAATTTTGACTATATTCTGCATTACGTAGGTTGAATAAATTTGGTACTTATAATATAAAAGTGACGATTTTTGAAGACGGGCCAACTTACTCAGAGAAAAGGTTTCGAACGCACTCGTTACGTAACTTATGACGGCATTTCTTCCCTCTTTCTCGATCGATGATTTGCTATACGTAACGAAGGCTATACCTCTGCCAACAATGACACAAAAGTTTAAATAAAAGCAAAGCAGTACACCTTTATGAACTCTGAAACCTCTCCACTGATAATTGTCATAATGAACAAACCAACAAAATATGTTAATGAATACAAAAACACTTCGATTAGTAGTCCAACTCCCAAAATAAGTTTCCTAAGAAATTACAGTCTACTTTATAGGTCACAATCAGATTGACAAGGTGTAGGGAATAGTTGGTAATTTTCAAAAACGTAGTAGACAAGCTTGATTTGATAACTGCTATATCGAATGTCAAGCAATTTTTATTTATTGTCTATCTACCTACCTATTTACTGTAAAAAAAAAAAAATAGCCTGTACCGTATTTTGGCTTTAAACCTTCACCAATAATTATCGTCAGAATGATGACTTAATGAGG
Source organism: Palaemon carinicauda (assembly GCF_036898095.1). Classification (NCBI taxonomy): domain Eukaryota; kingdom Metazoa; phylum Arthropoda; class Malacostraca; order Decapoda; family Palaemonidae; genus Palaemon; species Palaemon carinicauda. Next base: position 94,764,703 of record NC_090732.1, on the reverse strand, counting down.
CTCCACCCACTTTGGCCTCGTTATAATTCAGGATAACACTGAATGCTATCATGGGCATTGTTGGATCAGAAAATTTAAATTCTAGCTATAAAAACTCATTTCTCGAGTAGTTGTAAGAAGTGCTAAATGATCCTCCATGATCCCAGCAGTTGGCTTAAACGTTTAATTCATGTATACTACTGTTGCGGCACTACTGCTACAGTAGTATTACTACGCTAGCACAGATACCCCACCCACATTTATGTATCGTTCCTCCATTCATAAAGTCTTTGTCATGTTTTTTTCACTGTGCAATAAGCCATGGCCTCCTCAGAAATTAAGTTTAACATTAGATGATAGGTTATTTCATTAGACTGACAAATTATGGCAGGTGGGTATGTTATTGCAGATGTTGAAGCTAAAGATAAAGTATGGTATCATTCCTTCATTGCATTATCATCTTTACTACTATTTGTTTTGCTACATGTAGTAATTATTCTAAAGGATAAATGAATTATGTTCACTTTACTTCTATAAATTCCCATTAGATGTACAAATAAAACTCCTAAAATATTCATGATTTATTTACAAAATGCAGTCATGCCCAAAACATAGCCCACACGGTCGCACGGCCTAAGATGAAGAAAAAAAATATATCAGATGATCCATTGGTCTGATGGAGAGTTTAGCACAAAATTCTTATTTTAACAAAAATAGTTATATAAAGACTGTTTACATACAGTACAATCTCTCTCTTTCTCTCTCTCTCTTTCTCTCTCTCTCTCTTGGTGGCATAGTGAATAGTTAATGGAAATGTTCAAGTATTATAATCATGTTACGCTAAATACAAATCAGACCATAAACATTGGATTTAAACTAGAAACTGAATATTTACCTATCCAGGCTATAGTAAATATAGCCACGGGCTTTCTCTTGATTGTATAAAGTTGCAAGTCGTAAGACAAATGCAGTTTTGCAACCACGGGGGCAATTCCAAATCCTGTTAGCCATTCTTGACTGTTAAGGGTTTCAGAGCAGATGGAACAAGGTGAATGGGTGTTTGGTGGATGGGCGGGGCAAAATTTTGTCAAAAGGTGTTTACATTGCTTACGTAATGAATGTTTTAGACTCTTGGCTCGTTATCACTGGCCATGGCGTCGGCCAGATCATTTTTACTCTATAAAAATTAAAACTATCGGGTTAAAGTTATCAATAATGCTGACAAAATTTGTGTGGTTGTAAAATATACACATGTCAACTTTCAGCTACATCCGATGCTTTGATAAGGAGCAAAGTCCAAAAAACCGTGTTACAGAGACCCTGAATCTCATAGTAGGTGTAAGTCTTCGACGTAACCAACTGAGCTAAAACGACCCCCGTGTGAATGGAAATTTGAGAAGGGATTGTTGAACAAAATCTGCTTCATGGAGCTTTTAACATGCTTGACGGCATACTACAGTATATTGCGAAAATTATAGATTGTTAGGTAAAAATAATTTATTTGAATGCATTTAACTTACTTGCTCAACAAAAAGATATGGAGCTAACAGTATAAAATTGTCATTGATGCTCTCTTCTGTTACAAAATGTTCAAAAGTGTATTCATTATTTGCATACTAACAGGTCACGTCAGCTAAGAAGTATTATATTTGAAAATGAGATACATTTCAATGTTTATATTTCGTCCCCTAAAGAAGCCAATTTACTCTGCACCTCATAATTATTATTTATGGCGACATCTTTCGGTTCAATAAGCCTTTAAATTTTCAGAAACATTTCCAAGTAATGCACTGCTCATAGTTACTAGGTCAAAGTCTAGAGATTATGCTGGTTCACAGTTGTCAACTTGAAGGACTTTATCTGTAGAATATCCACAGCACCAATAAGACTGAAAGCCCCTTATCATTAGTAGAATGTAGCCTCTATTGGGCAGTCTTCTGGTGATCCGTATCACATATTCTGGAAATTGATAAATAATAGTTTATCCAAGAACATACCTAGTTGCATGTAACACTGTTTATTCTAAATCTTTATATAACCGTATCATATGAGCTCTCCGGCTTCAGATTCAATCATACCTCATATTTAAATGTTCTATGATAATGTTGATATGTGATACACTGCCTATCCCTTTTTGTCTAGTATAGAATTACTTCATTAACTTGTAAGAACCTTTACTAAGCATCTCACAGCGATATTCTGATCACCAAAACACCAGCTCACGTGGATTGCAAGAATACATCTAATAATGAATATTGTAAGCCTTCAATTCTGATGATTAAACTGGTTTGGTTTCTGTAAATAAAATATATCCCAAGTGTTTACCAGGTATGCAGAAACACACCTGGATTGAAATCATGTACCGTTTTAGATGTAAATATCTCCTAAATTTCCACTCGAAAAGAGTGGCTTGATGTCAGATTTCTGTGTAAATAAATCAGTTACTTCTAGCCTGTATTTCCGTCGCAAATATGACTAGAAAATTGTTGACCACATAGTGATCGAAGATACCCGACACCATCAACTCTCCATAGAAAAAACTGCCACTGCCTCCATCCACCTGTCCCCTTTAACAACACATAGCCCAGAGGATTGGTTCTTAAGGGCTTTAACTATCTTCAGGTCAAAAAAGATCATATCCGATGATGTCCTTGAAAAAAAATAGAAGAATGGCTGCCTAGCCAGACACCACCACAATCGCCTATACGAAACTCTGAAGGCTCAATTAAGGTATTCCTTCAGTATAGCCCTAGTTTTCAACTCTGAAGATTCAAATGGTTTCGTTTCTGCTGTAAATAAAATATATTCCAAGCGTTTAGCATATGTACAGAAACATACCTGGATTTTAATCATGTACATTTTTAGAAGCAAATATCTCATTCTAAATTTCAGCTTGCAAAGAGTGGCTTCATGTCAGATTTCTATGTGAATAAATCCCTTACTCCCAGCCAGCGGTTTGCCCAGACCATGACCAATATATTTTTAGAAAAGTGTTTTATATATCAAGACTTCTAGCAATCAGGAATTCTTAAACTACTATCAGAGGCAATCCTTCTAATAATTTTGTGAATTTTTGAATAAAGGTAACATCAGATTTGTTATAGGCATGTTTCCTCTGTGGTGTTATGTTTCTTTATATTGCTTCTTTGGTTTAATCCTACACACAGCTATAATAAACATATATGTCGTTTCATAGGCATTATGATCACTACTTCTAATAAAATCTGGTCAGTATTGTTTATCTTCCATAAAGATAATGTTCTCATCTCTCTATTGAATCATCAAGTCCGTGGATTCTAATAAAGTACCAGAGTAGCCAGAAGAGTGTATTTGTATTATCTGGAACGGTCTAGCAGTCTCGTTCTGATATATGGGTGCATAAATGAATGGAAAAATGTTGAGATAGGTTTCATTTTATACACAGAAAGTTATTCAAAAGTTATTATACAAGAATGTATTTTATGCAATTAATGTCACAAAGGTCATACATGCCAACAGTGCTTCAGCGATTAAGAACCGAGATCCATGTTTGTCACCGATAATGAATATAAAAACTGGTCAAGAATAAACAAGGAAATTGGTTTAGCTTAATATAACATTCACAAATTAAATGCTACATCTACTATTGTTATTCTAGAACGACCTGCCCTACCAACGAAAAGGAAATGATAGAATTGAGATTTCGGAGATGAGACCGCTTTGATACAATTCTATAGTTTATTTGTGACGTACTATTTAATAAAAATTTGAAGAAAATACTATCTATCAGTTTCGAAAGCAGTAAACGTCTTAAAGGTAATCAAATCGTGTTGTATTAATGGGGGATTGAAACATGAGGAAGAAGTAAAACCTGTTTCAAAATTTTTACTCTAAAGAGTCTAAAGGAATGAATAATGAAACGGGATTCGCTTGATAAGTCAGATGGTAACATTACCTTATTATCAAGAGATTAGGCAGATATTTCAACGTGGCCCTAACATACAAATAAAGTACATATATGGAAGGATTTTTTCTGTGTAATTCATAATAAAAAATATGCATATTGCTGTTAAATATCTTGTGCATATTGTTGTTAAATATCTTGTGCCTCTTGTACTGTTAACATGAACGTGTATTGATCACTGCAACTGTGATCACTTTCCAACATTAATATCCTGTTTGGAACTACTCTTGCTTCACACTTCAGCCTCAATATTACGTGTTGGAAATTATATTTTGTATGCATGAGGGAATGAAAACATGCAACATAAAGAAAAAACCCAATAGATAAATACAATCTTATAAAAGTTTCCAGCTAGACTGGCAAGTTACGGAAAGTTTATCATACTTGTCTTTGCACATTATGTGCGCATAAAACTCTTCGCGTGATGCTCTATTTGTTTTTGCTATATGTATTCAATCATAGTCAAAATAGACTATAGAAGAGCATTTCATCCAAAGATACTTTTAATTATATAGGACATAGATACTGAGTGTTCTAGTTTCCAGATAAGGACCAGATGACCGGGGTGACTGACTCAATAGACATAAAAATGTATTATGTAAGATAGATGTTACGGTTCTATTTATCATTATTTACTCATAATCGAGAGAGAGAGAGAGAGAGAGAGAGAGAGAGAGAGAGAGAGAGAGAGAGAGAGAGAGAGAGTTCTCTTATAGCTTTGTCAGGTATAAAGAAAAATACAAAATATTGTAAAGTACGGGTGGTCATAACATTTTTTTTTTTTTTTTTTCACAATGGATTTCTTTCATGAAAAGAGGTGACTTCATGTCACCTCTGCTTTTTTATCTTTTTTTAGACACATGCTACCGACACTTTACTAGTCCCTCAGGATTTTCCACGACCCTTATGCAGTGTAAACATATTGTAATTAAAATATCGTCTTAACCTCATTCGCCGCGTCTCAAAATTGAGAGAATTTTTACACTCCCCGTCGTAACTCCTCTCTTTAATAGCAAATAAATCAATCAATCTCTGCCTTTTCTCTTGCCTCTCAGATGAGGCGTAAAAACAATCATCTGTTTCTACCTACACGAGTGTTGAATTAAAGAATTTGCTAGACGAAAGATTCGGGAAAAAAAGGGGTATACGAAATTTTAGGTGATATCAACATATTAAAACATTATATTTACGCCCATAAGCATTGTACTTTAGTACAATGTTCATGGCAGAAATCTGTTTTCTTTGTGAAACTATAAAATTCATATTTTAATAATCAATCATTTTTGCAACCAATCTTCAACAATGAAGTTTTAAATTTTACTCATGAAAATAAGAATTACTAAGCTGTATTCATATAACAATTGAAATCTTTTTACCAGTAATTAGAAGGTTGATGAGTGATGTCATTCATTTTGAAGACGCAAATTCAAAGATTTATTTAATAAACTAATTATCCATGCATAATCTTCAAAACAATTATTTATGAAAAGCATATGGTAAAAATGGTATTAAGTCGTAATATGATGTCTTTAATGTGTTCTATTACATACTAAGACCTTAAAGTGCAAGAGAATCCGTAACAGTCACCGAAATCCTTAAACCCTTAACGATCTACTATATAGAAACGGAAATGTCATTCCTAAAAGTATGAACTTCTAAGAGAAAAACTATCGAATCTAAGAGAAACTAAGAATTTAGCTAACCTATACATAAACACCTAATATAACCCTCGGGTTAACTCTTCAAAACTCTTATATCTCCCTTATAATAAAGATCAAGTGTCTGGCTATACTGTATATATATATATATATATATATATATATATATATATATATATATATATATATATATATATATATATATATATATATATATATATATATATATATATATATATATATATATATATATATATATCTTTTCAATTACGCTCAGCTCTTCCCGACCCTCAGGTAAGGGGGAAAGGAGGTAGTATTCGTACCCAGGTGAAAGGGGGAGGGGTGGAGGGGGGTACGTGCAAATCTATCTAAGCTTTTAGCCCCATTTTTTGACGGGTTACGTACACTAGTAATAAAATAAATTCTTCCAACATCAACTATGGCATCGTCCACATTTATGGTTCTTTTCTAATTAATTTTTGGTGGGCTACAGATACATTCTATGTGTATACGATTTTCTTTCTTCATCCTCTGGGCCAGTGGAAGAAGAAATGAAACCTCATTAATTTTAAAAACGAATTTTAATGAGTCTTATATGATCATCTATTCAGAAATACTAATTATCTTATTTTTCAAAGAAATAGAATTAAAATAGTTTGTCCATATACTTAGGGTACAATTTGGTTCGATACAGATTAAGTCTTAAACGTAAATGTAGAATTGCAACGATTCTTCGTCCGATTTCATAGCATTATTATTATCATCATCATCATCATCATTATTATTATTATTATTATTATTATTATTATTATTATTATTATTATTATTATTATTATTATTATTATTATTAGCTAAGTTACAGCGTGGAGGATTGATTTTTTATTCATTTTTATTTACTTTTTTTGCCAAATCCAGAGAGAGAGAGAGAGAGAGAGAGAGAGAGAGAGAGAGAGAGAGAGAGAGAGAGAGAGAGAGAGAGGGGAGGAAGAGAGAGAGTGTGTGTATTGATTGTTTGTTGTGAGAAAGACTGTTGGTATAAATTAGATTGTTTGTTTATGTTTTTAGCTAGGTTACGACAGTGGTGATGTCTTGGGTGTATGCTTATTTTGATTTGACTGCAGAAAGAGTCAGTTCTGTTTGAATGCTGGATTATCATTGTTATTTTTTCGACCAGCGTGGAAGTGATTATTTATTTTCTGAGCAAGTACAGTTTTGCTTGTCGTGATTGTGAATGATAGGAACAGTTTATTATTTATCTTTTGATTATAGTGCGATCGTTTAGTTAGCTAGGAGTGTTCGTAAGTGTTTTTCTTGTATTTTTGCAGGCCGTGATTCCTTCTTTGGAGAGATTCTTTTTTTTTTTGAAAGTTGATTTATTGTTGCTGACCAAGCCTGTAATAAAGGATTTTGTTTGGACTGCTCTTTTGGACTGCACGATTGTTGATAACCTGGCTTGTAATTGATTGTGTTAGACTGCTCATTTAGATTGCCCAAGCGTTGATGACCTGGCCTGTTTAACAACACTACGTAAGATGATGATGATTATCTTGATGATGATGATGATGATGATAACGCTCACGACCCAAATCAATTAATGCAGTTGTGTTGATATTTGTCAGTGTTGGGGTTGCTACAAAGTTGTGGTTTGGGGCAATTAAAGACTGTTGGCCTTTGTGTGGACGAAGGTGTCCACCCAGAAATATATATACATTATATTAATTACGTTTATATTTGGGGTTGAAGTGAATTTTTAGCTTTAAGTTTTGTTTTTCATGGGGTTATTTGAATGTTTTCTATATAGTAAGTTAAGATTGTAGTACTAAGTGTGATTTTTTTTTTTTTTTGGTTATGGAATATGGTTGATGATTTCTTAGTATTAAGTGATTGTTTTAGTATTAATAAATATAGTTTTAAGGTTATGGTTTATTTTTACGTCCTTTTTGTCTAAGAGTCCAGTTTTTGATAACGTAAGGGGAAAGTTTGTGTTGCGGAGATAATTGTCAGTTAGTGTGATCAAGGGTGTTGGGGTTGTTTTTGCAACATCCCGCCACAACAACCATAGTTGGAAAAGCAGGATGCTATAAGCCCAAGGAGTCCAAAAGGGAAAGAATAGCCCAGTGGGAAACGGAAATAAACTACAAGAGAAGTAATGAGCAATTAGGATAAATATTCTAAGAACAGTAACTACTTTAAGACATCTTTTATATATAAACTTTAAAAAGAGACCTATGTCAACCCGTTCAACTTTAAAACATTTGCTGCAAGTTTGAAATTTTGAAATTCCATCTGATTAAAAAGATCATTCCACAACTTAGTCACAGATGGAATAAAACTTATAGAATACTGTGCAATATTGAACCTCATGATGGAGAAGGCATGACTATTATGATTTACTGCATATCTAGTATTACGAAAACGATGGTACTTTCCTGGAAGATCTGAATGTATAGAATGGTCAGAATTATGAAAAATCTCATGAAACCTGTGTAACGAACTAATTGAACGACGGTGCCAGAGATGAATATATAGATCAGGAACAAGAAATTTAATAGGCCGTAAGTTACTGTCCAACAAATTCAGATGAAATTCAGTAGCTGAATACCAGACAGGAGAACAATACTCGAAACAAGGTAGAATGAAAAAATTAAAACACTTCTTCAGAATAGATTGATCAACGAAAATATTAAAAGACTTTCTCAATATGCCCTTTTTTGTAAAATTGAAGAAGAGACAGACCTAATGTGTTTTTCGAAAGTAAACTTCCTCTCAAGAATCATACCTAAAATTTTGAGAGTCATACAGAGTTAAAGAACATTATCAATACTGAGATCCGGAGGTTAAGGAGCCAGTGACCTTGCCGTACTTTAGAATAATAATTTGAGTTTTTTAGGATTCAAATTCATGCACCATAATTTGCACCATGCACTTATTTTATCTAGCTCGTCATTAAGGGATCCAGCAACTCAAGATCTAGATTCAGGAGATGGAAATGATGCAAAGATAGTAGCATCATCTGCATATGCAACGAGCTAGTTTTCTAGACCAAACCACATGGCATGTGTATATAGTATCGAATGTAATGGACTACAGCACTACCATAAGAAAGACTAAATATGGGGAAAATAAAGCTATCTTAGTCTAAATTAACTATGCTAGGTATGTATCCTACATAATTCATAAAAACGATAGAAATAAATTTCCTGTGCAGGCTACTATGTTTGATTATCAGTTTTATGATAGACATTCGAAAGCTTTGAATATAACTACAACAATAATAAATTATTATGTGGTAGGAAGGAAATGGTCGAATAAGAGCTACATATCGGAGACCAATCGTACGTCTCGCGCGAGGAAGTTACGCTTCTAATTGGAAAAAAAAGAGCCCTAAGTGAAAGTGGCGTAAAAAGGCAGAGTAGAATATTTAATATTTCTCCTATGGTAGAACTTTAATCTATTCAAGAGCGTCTGGTGGCTTTAGCCAATCTTCCTTCGGGACGGCCTGAGTAGAGCTAGCACATGTTTCTGAGTAAAATTGTAACCCCTGCAATTGAATAATAGAATATTGTGAGAATGAACTTTACTCGGTTTAAAATTGGTCTCAAATAGGTTATGGTTTGTCAATCAACTGTGATCTTGATTATGTGAAAGATAGAACTCATATATTAGAATTCAATATTTATGTTGCTGTTAGGTTTGTTCACCTTCGAAGCGATACTTTGGAATTCACTCATCGTAAAAATAGGTTGTTGTTTTTTTTTTTTTAACCTTGTATACATGGTAAAATCAATTTACTTCCCTCTTTTCGGGGGGTAATAAACGTTTATTTTTCTTTATATCGCAACAAAAAAGTACGACATTTAAATTTACAACAAACTTAATCCTTGAATTTTCTTAGAGGTAAAAATAGTATAGCAAAGAGTACTTATGCTAATGTAATTCTCGTAATACATTTCAGCTATTCTTATCAATTTCTGACTTTCTGCATGATAAATTTAGAAATATTTATGGTAATTTTCAGTTCATCTTTTCATTACGATGTACACGCGTAAACAGCGTGTAGTATATGGCAGCATGAGTTTGCTAATGATATAAACTATTCATAAACCCTAAAGTTTCTCAAAATCTGCCGCACTAAAACATATTAGAAATGAAGAGTACCTATTACAAAGCAAGAAACAGAAAGATACGTCTAATTTCCTTCTCTGTCTTGTTATTCTTCACGAGGAACGGGTGTAGTTCTTTGATGTATTAGAAAAACGTTTTGTCCATTAGGCGGGTAATTTCTTAGTTGGAGATTATCCAAAAGAAGACTTTTAAGACGTCAGTTCGTCCTGGCGTTTTCAAATTAAACTAAATTTCCTTGCCCTCCGAGATTCATGCCGGAGGTGTTTTCCGAAATAGTGGTTACACACACTTTATGACTGGAAGGACGTTTACTTACGCACTGCGACGTTCCCTTTGTGGCTTAATGAAAGGAGGTTTCCATAGTACTCAAATGCCGCAGTATGTTTCTGAAAATATTAAATTTTTCAATTGCGGTTATTTCTGGTCATTTCATGATCCAAGACCTGCCAGATACATGGCTATGCAATTAATGAAATATATTTATCGTATAATTGTAAGAGATGTTTATATTTTCAGTGTTATACTTATTGATAATAGCTTTAATTGTTGCAAAATGTCATCATGCGTTATATCAATGTTGTATTTCGCATTAACACACCATGCTCGCTTTTTCCAGAGCCTTTGCCAAAATGTATTTCAGATTCTTCTGCAATTTAAATTGCTCCTTAATGAGACGATCTCTTTGGCGGCCAACTCCAGTTTGCAGCGAGTATTCCTGACAAAGCCACAATGAACAACGTTCTTCAAAGGGACTGAAGTAACTCGGAAAACAGGAGTGCAAGATAACAATGGCTATTTTTCTATCGAAATTAGGAACTAATTTGTTTTCCTTAGTTTAAAGAATCGTGATGATAAATATAAAAATTGATTTAAAGTAATAAAAAATTTTCAAAACGCATCTCGAACACACTGACATGAATTCCTATTATTCAATAAAGACTACCGTACATTTCGTCATATTATAACTTTATAAGGAGAGAATTCATCCATTAAAATGCTTTTATTTTCTTGGCGTTAAAGATAACTTTCATTCAATGATCACTGAAGTACAAAACCATTTTCTCATGTAACAAACACACAATCTACGCAGATTTATATATATGCATAAATTCAAATATATATATATATATATATATATAAACATATGTATATATATATATATATATATATAGATCTATGTATATACATATATAAATATACACATATGCATATGTTTATATATATATATATATATATGTTTATATATATATATATATATATATGTTTATATATATATAGATATATATATATATATATATATAACATATATGTGTATATATAGATATATGTATATATATAGAGATATATATATATATATATATATGCATATATATTAATATAAATACCTAGAAAAAAAACAATGAAAATATGAAGCAAAAACGGTTAGGCAACAAATTAAAGTGCCTTTTTTTTCCTATCTCCACTGGTAATACTACTTAAATATCGTTCACCAGTAATCCTTGCGTCTGTTTAATGGCTTTCTATGCCAGTTTACACACGCAAACTTTCTTAGTTCGTCAATTCATCATCTTCTTCTCGTCCTTCCCCTGCTTCTTTTTGCAATATCTGGGGATCCATTCTGTTATTGTTAATGTCCTCATTATATGTCCCGCTCATTTCCATTTTTATTTTTAAATATCATTAGAATATTCTCTACTTTACTTTGCTCTTGTACTCATGTTGCTCCTTTTTTTTCTGTCTTTTAGTGTTATTCCCATCATTATTCTTTCCATAGCTCTTTGAGTTGTAACTAGCTTATGCTCTAAGGCTTTAGTAAGGTTCCAAGTTTCCTATGCATATGTTAAAACTGGTTGGAACATCTGATTAAATACTTTCCCTTTTAGAGAAAGTAGCATTTTCCTTTTCATCATCTCATTTTATTCCCCAAAGGCTCTCCAGCCCATAGTTGTCCTTTTAATTTCGGTCTTGTGTCCTGTGAAAAAACTTACTGTCTGTCCTAAGTAAATATATTCATTAACAATCTCTATAGGTTCGTCCAGAACTCTTTATTAGTTGTCTCTGCATTTTCATTGAACATTAGCTTAGTTTTACTCATATTCATTTTCAGTCCTACGTTTAAGCTTTCTCAATTCAAATCCTGTATCATCTTTTGCAATTCCTCCCAATATTCACTAAACACAACTATGGCATGTGCAAATCTTAAGTTTTTAAGGTATTCCCCATTAGTATTATTTGCTACATTTTCCCGGTCTAAATCTTTAAAAACTTCTAGGCCTGCTATAAATAATTTAGGAAGTATGAGGTCTCCCTGTCTAACTCCTTTCTCAATCGGAATTTTCTCACAATCTTAGGTAGTTTTAGGACTGCTGTACTTCCTGTAGAAATATCTTCAAGTAATCTAATAAAAGAATCATCTATTCCTTGTCTTTGAATGGCTTTCATTACTAATGAGATTTTGACAGAATCAAAAGCTTTCTCATAGTCAATAAATGCCATACATAGTGGTTTGTCATACTCTGTTGATTTTTACATTAGCGGGTTAATTGCATAGGATATGGTCAGTTGTTGAATACCCACTTCTAAAATCTGCCCGCTCCTTTGATTGATTAAAGTCTTGCTGTCTTTCCATTCGGCCTAATATGATCTTTGTAAATATTCTATATATTACAGAGAGCAAAAATACTGGGCAGTAATTCTTCAGGTCTTTTTGTCTCCTTTTTTTGTGATTTAATGTAATAATGAAAATTTTCTAAGCTGTAGGTATAGTGCATTTTTGAGTGTTTTACTACAATTTATCAAATAAATTGCTAGGACGTCTTCTACCGCTTTATCTCCTTTCATGCCATTTAATGCTTTCTTCACTTCTCCCACTGTTACATTTGGTACGGCCTCGGGTGTTTCATTACTTTTATTGGTAAACCTATTTCTTGTATTGCTGTTGTATAGCAATATATAGAATCTCTACAGTTAATAATATTTCTATGTTCACCCTTTAAAGCAAACATCTGTTGGCGTCCTGTTCCAAGACTTCTTTTCGTCAACTTGATGCTTCTTCCTTTCTTCAGCTTTCCCTAATTTTTGATCTGATTGTATTTACGCATGTCTTGTTTTTTAGTTTGTTTATTGTTCTGGATAGTTTTACTAATTCTATTTCATATCTCTTGAATTTTACCCTCATTTCCATTGTTTTTTTTTTTTTATTATTATTATGTTTTTGGTATTTTCTGATAGTTTTTCTTTTAGGAACTTTTAAACCTTTCTCTTGTATATGCGTGTGTGTGTGTGTGTGTGTGTATGTGTGTATGTGTGTATGTGTGTATGTGTGTATAGTTGTCATTCGCTTCATACCCATTACTTTTAGAAGTAGAAAGTTTAACATTTCATATTTATGTGCACATTTAACACCAACTTTTGTCATACGTGACGTTTAAATAACTTCTTCAGCCTTGTTTATAACTTCGCAAAATTATATAAATAAACAAACTCTTGCAACCTATGTTAGAGGCAAGAAATTAAGTATGAAAACAACGTTTAATAAACTATTGCTAAAACTACAAATGTTTTTGAATGTTAGTATCAGACAAAAGAAATTGCATGGCAACCACTACAACAAATATGTGTTGCGCCGAAATATTCTCAACATCCTCACAAGTTGATACACGGGAATCCTCATTGATCTTCAAGTATATATTAACTTGAAGACATTTCAAATCTTATATAAGTATTATCATATCAATGCTAGTCAAGAATATCATATTCTGGAATTGACAAAATTGAACAGGTAAGGAGAGCAATTAATTGGGATGAAAAAAAGGAAAAGGGTCTCCTTTCTATATTTTTATAATTAATAGAGCCAGACAAGGGTTTAATCCGTTATTACTGATACCGTAGTTGACATGACAATATACTACCTTTTACCTCAGATTATTTTCATATAGGCTATGAAAAATGATAAAGGATGCATATTAGGATATTGAGGAATCAACTGAAGTTCTCATAAAAAAAAAATCGTAAATAGTAGAGTATCTTTATTTAGGTTTTTTAACCTACGATATCACAACTTATTGATGCTTATTCCCGGCCAGATTTACTTTCTACTTGGGATTTTCTCCATAAAATGTATGGTCATAGAGTAATAAGCATCAATTTTCCAGAAATCATTTTGGATAGCATGCCCTATGTCTTTCACCATCTCAGTCGACCAAGAATAAGGTATATAACCCATTACTTAGATCAACTGTGGCATGATGAAATTTAAATGACCATGAAACGAAAATTCCATCACCTGGTATCGCGTCTTGACACTCTGGCTAGGTGAATATCCTAATCACCAGACAATGCAGAATGCATGTTCGTATGCAAGTGTGTGTGTGTTTGTGTGCGCGCAAGTGCGTGTATTTAAAACAGGTATATAAATATGGGTGTGTGAAAAACGAATTGAAAAGTGAGGACACTGATGACCAGGTAAGCGGAAGAGTTTGGAAAATAGCAGTGAATGGCTCAGTGTAACGGAACTCGACTCACTGCTGGTGACCCTCTATGTATGTCTTTGAAGCTACTAATGTTCTGGGAGTTTTACTAGACGGGTTGTCCATCCATGATTCAATATCAAAATGATGAATGCTACTTTGTTTTTCTTCTCTGAAGCCACTCCCTATTCTTTGGAAAGATTTATTGTTAACATGACCATAAAATACAAACTTATACATATATATACTGTATATATATATATATATATATATATATACCGTACTAGGCAGTATATCTTAGCAATCCATGTTTGCCAATGGTCATACTCGTATAATCAACCTGGAGGAGCTTTGGGTTTGGAGGAAATGCCCCCTAAATCTCGATGAAGTCACTGGCAGCAGGGTGACTTATTGAGTTTAAGGCGATGGACAAACTGTCTCTTAGGCTTCTACTCCTTATGCCTGGTGGTCCATCTTACCAAAGTCTAAAGAAATGTAGATCTTGGATCTTACTAGAATTAGTATGGACCGGAAGGGGTCACATGCCTTAGTTATATAGGCATTGCGCATCACAAGTAATTGACTAACCTTTGATGTATATAGCCAATGAATCTTCTGAGGCCCTTTACGTCAATATGCATAGGAGGAGATGATGATGATGATGATATGTATATATATATATATATATATACAGTATATATATATATATATATATACAGTATATATATATATATATATATACAGTATATATATATATATATATACTGTATATATATATATATATATATATTGCGTGTGTGTGAGGAAGACAGTTGGAAAATAAGTAAAACACATCTCCAAAGGTTATCAATAATGAAAATATTTCCGAATACTGGAGCTATGCCTTTCATGTTTCGGAAGGCAACTTTTAGGTAAGAGTATTGCTACATGTATTCTGACTTGAGTTCGTTTCCGTTGGTAAATAAAATAAAATGCCTAACAACTACTGTATAATCTTTTTGACTATTTAACGGAAATAATTTTCCCCACTTATAATCAAAAACACAACATAAGAATATCTATCAACATTTTAATAAACAGCGTAAATATGTGTAAAATGAGATGCAGAGGAAAAATGTGGAAATAGGATCGGATGAAATTTCATATTTAACCGACATCGGAATAATTCTGTAAATGTACTTTTCGTTTGGAGTAAGTTCATTATACTCGTTTTTACACAATACATTAAAGACGTCGAGTTCCGAGTGATCTTTGTCGAAGCAAGAGAGAGAAGATGCCTCTAAATTCTTTACACAAAACTTTTAAGAGTCCTCGTAATGGAAATCCATAGTTGTAAATGAGAGTTGAGCATCTCTGGAGAGAGAGAGAGAGAGAGAGAGAGAGAGAGAGAGAGAGAGAGACAATAGTTTCTATAAAACTTTTTGAACTCATCTGAAATGTTGTTGGTGCATGTAACGATAATGTCACAAAAAAAGATACATAATAATAATTATAACAATAATAACGAGATGAAGAAGACGGTCAAAACAACAAAATCGCCCAAAATTCCTTAAAACTCCATAAAACATGAAGTACTTCTATGTCTATTGAAGAAGTCGAGATACCACTCCAGACAAATTATAAATATGACAACTGTAAATAGGGAATGTAAAATATTGGTTACTGTAGACAAGGATAATGCGCGCGTATGCATATAGCCGCCTAAGAACGTTATGATAAACGAACAGATGTGTTCGCTATGCGTGTGTGCTTGCACCAAAGGATTTCGAAGGAGAGACCTTGGAAACCTTTTACAGAAAAATGTATACAATTCTGCTGGTAAGTGAGCCTTACGGTTCCAATTCTAAGCTATTTCTTTACTGCAGTTTTATACTGGATACCTTTTTGCAATATAACAAGTACATTTTATTACTTTTCAGGAAAGAATCGCGATTTGACTGCAGCAAATTCTGCAAGCCTGTATATCCAATAAAAAAAAATAATGAAAGAGATGAACTATTATATTACATATTAAAATTTATCTTTATAAATTTTATTTTAAAGACATTCGTCTGAAATAATATGTTTAATATCATACTACTACCAGGAGTACTACAATTGTTAATAATAAATCATAATTGTTATCATTATCTTCACTAGTATGATTAATGTTATCATCGTCAGCAATAACACTAATGCCAATATTCAAAATGATAGGGATTAAAATGTGATTTCATATCCATGATAACGAAGAAAAATTGGAATATATTTTGAGGAAGCTTCTCTAATGACAAATATTCTAGTCAGTATTACTTGAACGATTTTATTGAAAATTAAGATCTGAGGAATTAAAGTTATGGTATATATGTGTCGATTCACAAGGAAGCACTTATGATAGAAACGATTCCCCTAGTGTCTTTATCCTTAGGGCAAAGTGTATTTGTTTTAAAAAATTGTGTTAAGAGACCAAATTTTGGTCTTTCTTTCCCTGAACAGATTTACTATAGATGATAAAGGGGAAACGATAGCATTTCTCTCTCTCTCTCTCTCTCTCTCTCTCTCTCTCTCTCTCTCTCTTTGTGTGTGTATATATATATATGTGTGTGTGTGTATAACGTATATATGGGTGTGTTTATGTATGTATAAATATTTATGCATGTTACGATCTTAAAATCGTTACAGGTTCCTTTAATAATCTAAATAACTGTTTCCAACAACACCGATAGAAATATGGGAAATGAATATAAAAGAAAATCACGAAAAACACAACACGTTTATCCACAAACTTATATAAAGAAAATCAATGTTACCAATTCGTTTACTTTAACTGACAAATCAAACCAATCAAAACATCAATAGAAAAGGGGAACAGTCAGTAGGGTAGAAATACTTAAGGAATAGTTTTTTTGCAGCTGTTGAAACGATACTGATACGGAGACATCAGGCTTGAGAACGTTGCAGAAGGGCGGCTGAAGTTCAGATGAAACTGGCACGATGACCGGATTCGAAGACGTCACAGAAAGGGTGGCATCAAAATGGGACATCAGAGGTCTTCTTCCAAGAATTCGATGATACTGTTGAACTAAGGCAGGCTGCAGGCAGTGTTAGTTACTTCTCGTCACAAGCAGGGAGGACTGGCTGCTTCAATTTGTCTCCTCTTCTCGGCCATAACAGGATTTTGGAGATAAGCTTTTGTTTGTCTGAAGGGAAGGTTAGAATCTGGCTCTATCAGACTTCTTGTCTTCTCTGTTTCTTATCTCGTTAGGACTTGGATCTCATATGCTTCGGACATAGTTCCTCTCTTGTCTTGTGTCCTGTCCTATCTCTCTTGGACAAGCTTTTCTTGAAGTTTATATAACCATAACAATGTATGGGCGGAGTTAATTATAGTGGGCAGTGGTCATTTCCAAAGAAAGCGTTTTTTTTTAACATTCTGCGTCTCTATTGGCTTCCTCAAAAACGCCCACTTCGATCACGCCATGGAAGCTTCTAGAAGAAATTTCTGATGCAATCTGGACCACGTGTGAAGTCATAACAAAAGGGCAGCACGTGTCAATCTATGATGACATATTTCATAACCAAGGATTTCCCTCAGGCTCAGTTTCTCAAAATATTCTGACTCCACTAATGAAGACGATGACATCTTGGTCAAAACAGGACAGTCCCCTTATCGCAACAGGCGCTCTCGTCGAGGCTTGGTTTACTTTCAAAATACTGACGAGAGTGAAGTGATGACAGGTTTGACCAAACAATACGTTAGTCGAATTTCGTCTCGCTGCTCACACCTTGGCGAAAGATAATTTCGTCTTTTATATCATATCCTTTTAAAAGTATTGTATCTACTCATGACAATGCATAACCATATTTATTCAAAAAATTATAAGATTCGTTACCTAAAACTGCTTTAACATCGGCAAAAATATTATTAAATCCAAATGTCAGATAACTTTAGTACAAGAATTAAAAACGAGGAAAAATTTCTTCTTTGATAACGAAATTTTAATAACCAAGTTTTTTTTCACTAATAATTAGATTACTGCAAAATACATTTTGATTCGGTAAGAAGTAACCAATATGCAGGTATATCAATGAAAAAATCACAACTTCCCCATCATGAAATTCCTATACTTCAGGTTCTGAAAGTACTACCTTCGAAATTGTCAAAAAATGTGATTGTTCTTTTGGAGAAAAACAGGAATAATAATGAGGTGTAGGAAAATAGCTCCATGTTGTGAGTAAGATTTTAATGTTCAAAGACAGGAAAACGGACAGAAAGTAAATTGAAAATTTATTTGGAAAGGAAATAAATTTATTTTGAAGAAATGAACATAATTAAAAGAATGCTAAATGCTCATAACGTTTTAATAATAAAAAAAAAAAACAAGTCTATGCCACAGTCGTTAATCAAATCACATGTCTTTCTATGAAGGAAATAAGGAACAAAAGGTTCAATGAATATACAAAATATTTATGTATGCCTTTTTGCTACCAACGAGATGAATCTGATACCAAATAAAAAACATGAAACTTACAAACGCAAAAGCAGCTCACTTCATGAAGTGTGTAGTTTATAATGGATAAATGTCAGTTAAAAACAAGAAAGTAACTAGCAGTGCATAGTTGCAATTGCGTCGTTTTTCTTTCATAAGTCCAACTAAACCATATTTAAACAATAAAATCCTTTAATATTGTGGTAATTGTGGAAGGACATTCTTCTTACTGTGACTGAATAATATATAATCATGTTATTATAAGGGCCAAAAACGTATGAATTCCCTATTCAAAATAATAATAATAATAATAATAATAATAATAATAATAATAATAATAATAATAATAATAATAATAATAATAATCTATTCTTTTTACCAAGGCACTTCCCTAATTTTGGGGGGTAGCCGACATAAAAAAAAAAATGAACAAAATGGGACCTTTCCTCTCTCTGCTCCTCCAGCCTGACGAGGAATTCAGCCGAGTTTGGCTAGTACAGCTAGGGTGCCACAGCCAGCCCTACACCGTTATCCACCACAGATGAAGTTTCACACACTGAATCCCCCTACTGCTGCTACCTCGGATGTCACCAGGGCGACCGGAGGAAGCAGCAGGGCCTACCGGAACTGCGTCACAATCGCTCGCCATTCATTCCTATTTCTAGCACACTCTCTTGCCTCTCTCACATCTATCCTCCTATCACCCAGAGCTTTCTTCACTCCATCCATCCACCTAAACCTTGGCCTTCCTCTGGTACTTCTCTCATCAACTCTTGTATTCATCACCTTCTTTAGCAGACAACCATTTTCATTCTCTCAACATGGCCAAACCACCTCCCCACATTCATATCCACTCTAGCTGCTAAATCATTTCTTACACCCGTTCTCACCCTCACTACTTCGTTCCTAACCCTATCTAATCGAGAAACACCAGCCATACTCCTCTGATACTTTATCTCAAATACATTCAATTTCTGTCTTTCCGCCACTTTCATTCCCATCAACTCTGATCTATACATCACAGTTAGTACAATCACTTTCTCATACAAAACGCTCTTTACATTCATGCCTAGCCCTCTAGTTTTTACCACTCCCTTCACTGCCCCCAACACTTTGCATCCTTCATTCACTCTCTCACGTACATCTGCTTCCATTTCACCATTTGCTGCAGCAACAGACCCCAAGTACTTAAACTGATCTACTTCCTCATGTAACTCGCCATTCAACATGAAATTCAACCTCGCACCACCCTCCCTTCTCATGAATTTCATAACCTTACTCTTAGCCACATTAACTCTCAACTTCCTTCTCTCACATAACCTTCCAAACTCTGTAACTAATTAACCAAGCATCTCTACTGAGTCTGCAACCAGTACAGTATCACCCGCAAAAAACAACTGATTTACCTCTCATTCATGGTCTATCTCGTTTATCTGTTTCAATCCTCGTCCAAGCATTCGAGCATTCACCGCTCTCACCACTCCATCAACAAACAAGTTGAACAACCATGGCAACATCACACATGCCTGTCTCAGCCCCACTCTCACTGGAAACCACTTGCTCACTTCATTTCCTATCCTAACACACGCTTTACCACCTTTGTAGAAACTCTTCACTGCTTTTAACAAACTTCCACCAATTTCATATAATCTCATCACATTCCACATCGCTTCCCTATCAAATCTATCATACGCTTTCTCCAGATCCATGAACGCAACATACACCTCCTTGCCTTTTGCCAAATATTTCTTGCACATCTGAATATCTGTAAAAATCTGATTCATGCATCCCCTACCTCTTCTAAAACCACCCTGTACTTTCTAAGATTGTATTCTCTGTATTTTCTTTAATACTATTAATTAGTACGCTACTATATACTTTTTCCAACCACACTCAACAACTAATACCCCTTGAATTACAACAATTATGCACATTTCATTTACCCTTATATAGTGGTACAATATATGCACACACCCAGTCTACTGGTACCATTGACAATATAAAACACATATTAAACAATCTCACCAACCATTCAAGTAAAGTCACATCCCCTTCCATTAACCTCTCAGTTCTCACACCATCTATACCAGGTGCTTTTCCTACTCTCGTTTCATCTAGTGCTCTCCTCACTTCCTCTCTTGTAATCTCTCTCTCTCAATCTCATCTCCCATCACTGGCACCTCAACACCTGCAACAGAAATTATATCTGTCTCCCCTTTATCATCAACATTCAGTAACCCTTCAAAATATTCCGCCCACCTTTTCCTTGCCTCCTCTCCTTTCAATAACCTTCCATTTCCATCTTTTTAACTGTATCTTCAATTCTTGAACCACCCTGCCTTATTCTCTTCACTTCTTTCCAAAACTTCTTATTCTCTTCATATGAACGACCCAATCCCCGACCCCACCTCCAGTCAGCCACCCTCTTTGCCTCAGCTACCTTACGTTTTACTTCCATATTTTTCTCTCTAAATCTTTTATACTTCTCTACAATATTACTCTGCAGGCATTCTTCAAAGGCCCTCTTTTTCTCTTCCGCTTTTATCTTCACTCCATTCCACCATTCACTACCATTCCTTATGATGCCTCCAACAATCCTCTTGCCACACACATCACTTGCAATCCCAACCAAATTTTCTTTTACTAACTTCCACTCCTCCACTAATTTACCAGTTTCTCTCACTTTCATTCTGTCATAATAATTACAACAGGAGCAATCAGAGATTTCTGACCTCCACCTAAGATCCATCTGTGGTGGAAACTTCGTCAGTCCGTCAATTTGTTTTGACGTTATCTTTAAAATGGCGAAAAATGGAAATCTGGACCCAGGTACGGATCATCTCCAAAATTTAATGGGGTCGTCCATGACCAAAGATCTATCTGTGGTGAAAATTTCGTCATAATCAGTCGAGTAGTTTTCACATAATCTTGTTCGTTAAAATTATGACAAAAGCAAATCCAGATCTAGAATCCGGATCCGAATCTGGATCATCTCAAAAATTTAATGAGGTCGCCCATGACATTAGATTTATCAGTGGTGAAAATTTCATAAAATCCGTTGAGTAGTTTTACGTAATCCTGTCCACAGACATACAGACAAATAAATGAATAAATAAACCGACTCGAAAACAGACATCCTTGGTGGGGGTAATAAAAGCAAGATTGTTAACAAGTCTACTTATTAAATTTATATATTAAGAATACCATCGTTAATTAATTTCTCTTCAAATACACTCGTTACGCAAGTATGGAAGATTTGTCATTTTACCTCTTCCTTAATCATAATGTAGACACATACACATCACGAACTATTTCATAAATACATTAATACAATTGTAAAACTGGGCAGTGAATATCCTACATTCCATATTGAAAAATCACATGTTGCGATGACCTGGGATTTATATATCTCAATTTATTATTGAGGTAGTTTTAGCTTCGAAGAAGATGGCTGACTAATTATTGCTAACCCAGGCCTACATGGCTGAGCACTATGAAGCGTGAAGTAGATGATAAAAGGAGAAGTATTGAATTAAAAGCTTAAGTTAGAGACACCTGGCGAAATATAACCGAGGTCCTTTGCGTCAATAGACGTAGGAGATGATATATATGTGTATATGCACATATATATATATATATATATATGTATGTATATATATATATATATATACATATATATATATATATATATACACACACACACACATATATATATATATATGTATGTATATATAAATATAAATATATATATATATATATATATATATACACACATATATATATGTATATATAAATATAAATATGTATATATCTATATATATATATATATATATATCATATATGTGCAGAGAGAGAGAGAGAGAGAGAGAGAGAGAGAGAGAGAGAGAGCTAAAAAATCCTAATATCAATCCTAAACTTCTCGGAGTCATCTGGGACTTGTCGGATGCAAATCACAAAGGACCAAATTATTTCAGGAATTTACCAGTGACCATAAAAATTCAGTAAAATATTGTCCAGCATACGAATTAAGAACATTCTCAGCGGAATTCTTACTTCCATAGTCATTAAAACTTTGTAGTAACTTTCCAACTTGCCAAAAAATTAAAACAAAATATACACAGATGTAAGGGTTTTCCCAAAATTTACGACATGCTTTTATGTAATATATAAGATGCATTACGAAAAACATAAGAGTTGATAAAAATTTATCCGTAAATTCTGCAAATCAATTGACTCCAATGGAAGATTCACATAGTTATGAATAATCATTTCAAATTACTAATACAAATTTTATGGAAAAAGCCTTCCCTACTCTTATTGACCAATCTAATGACCAAGAATAACGGAATGCATATTGATTACTGCCTTAGATGAAGACAAGTTAGTTTCTGATAAATGAGGTGAAATATATAGGATTACTAGAAACATAGTTAATAAACGCTAAACGAGAAGAAAATTATCTGTGATTAACTGGAAAATCTTATTTGAATATGAGTTTTTTCCTTCCAAAAAAGGACAAGTATAATAGCTGTTGTTATAAACTTTCTTAGGATATATCTGTTTATAAAAACATGTTGCATCAGTGCAATATATTCCATACTAATACGTATTGGCAAGCTGCAATAAACTACTGGTCACATAAGTAAAACTTCGTGAGCAAGAAATAGGATATATATATATATATATATATATATATACATATATATATATATGTGTGTGTATATATATATATATATACTATATACATAATTATACATGTATATGTGTGTATCTGTGTGTATGTATAATCCATTTATAACCAACTCATTTATATACGTTTAATACTTTCTGGTTAGTAGTAAAATGTTATAACTCTGAAAATTAACAAAATATGATCAACTGATTCCAAGGAGAGAGAGAGAGAGAGAGAGAGAGAGAGAGAGAGAGAGAGAGAGAACATTTAATGGCAATATAACAAATCCAAGTTTTAAAAGTGACAGGAGTATTAAGCAAACGCTCATATTGAATGAAGTGATCGTCACTTTATCGTTGAAACAACGCACAAATGAAGAACCTCATTGCAATGTCAATGCTGCTAAGAGTTACACTTGTTTTTATGCGATGATTAAAATAGACAAGTCTTTCATGAATTATGGAGCAAAGGGTCATTTTCCTGTTAATGAGACGATGAAACCAATTTCTTATTATGCAAAAGCTGTTCCATTCTTGAAATTATTGATATATGATTAATATTGTTTATTCTGAGTGAGAAAGTGGGTAGCTGAATTCAAGGTCAGACACTATCAATCTTCCCTCTAATACTGGAAATCTTTATTCTTCTGATAAAAACAAAAAATAAGTTCAATAAAAATACGAAAACATATCATAATGCAACATCACGTTCTTCTTTATGTACAGTAATAATTATTAGCAAAAATATTCGTTGCTGAAGGAATGTTTACAAAATCAAGATGCTATTATAACAATAAATGTGTTTAGATACCGCGTGAATCTGGATTGCTGGAATTCCGATGGAGGATTATCAACCAATGTTATGTATTACAGTTTCCTTTACTTGAACGGACAAGATTTTATTTTATTAGAATTGGAGATGCATAATCGTTCAGCCGGAGTTCCAAGTCTCGATTGTCAATCCTCGAAATTACCAAAATGTCTCTGGAATCAAACGGAAATTAGAAAAATATTTATTGAAATAGATCAATCTGTGGTATTTTAATAACTCCACGCCTAGGCTTCGTCTTTTCGCACCAGAATTGCCATTTCTTAATTGTAGGATACGCATATTAGGATTATACAAAAACAGCGGGCCAGAATTAAATCAATGTCTATTTAAAAAATAAAAAAAAATCTTACCCGCAGCTTTTGTTGTGCCAGATTGTACAATTAAATCTATATTTTTTTCTTGACATAGCAAGCGTTTTAGAATTTTTGTTTCCAGTGTTCTTTTTCATGCTTTTGATTTGAAATAGATATAAAAAGAATCGGTGAAGACATACAAAATCAAAGGAATAGAAATAAATATAAATACTAGCAATGATTGAAGAACATGTTAGAATAGCTCTAGCAATGCTTTGGGCGCGCAAGAATCTCATCATGGAAACCGGTCAATAAGTGAAACTATCATCGCAGTTATAAAATACATTTACATTAACGAGCTTTGGGACTTAAGAAAAATTGACTTGATTATCTGTTATAAGCGAACTTACGGCTAAAATGTTCTTCATGACTATCGATGATAATTTCCTTTACCCGGAACAGATCTACTTAACACACAAATGAGATTAACTCACCGATAGTTTTCGCGGAGTAACAGAATAATTTAATTTGAATTCCAGGGTTGGTAAACTACTTCCATAGCATTCCCAATCTTGGTCTTATTTTGAAATAATCCAAAATTAGAATTAGGAGAAACACGAATTTGACATATACAGTATCAATGCTAATTAAAAAGAAGGAAATCTCCTGATTAAAATATCACAGAATTAATCTTAAGCTTGACATAAAGAACTTAAAGTAATTAATTTCTTCGAGTGTAAAACCCAGAGAAGAATAAGAAAAAGGCTATAAATAACTAAATATTAGCAATAATAAAATAAGTTAGAAAGATAGACATCAAAAGTAGAGAATGTCTCCATCAGGGAAAGCAGCCCATTGAAAAATGTAATAAGGAAAGAACATATAAACGAATTATGAGGAGTAATGAATAAAAATATGAAATATTCTAAGATCACTAAAAATGTTAAAATAGATGAGTCATGTGTAAACTTGCAAGAGATATATGTCAACCCTGTTCAACAGAAAACCACTTGCAACAAGTTTGAAATTCATCAAGCGCTTCCTCATTTTAATCCCAAGACAGGATACTGTTAGAAATAATCTCTCCGAGGTGAGGATTATTAAAAAATGTCTCAAGAGCTTAAAATAATTATGGTGAGATATGAGTAATAGTAGTTTTTATTATTATCATCAATATAAGTTATTGTTATGTAAATGAAGGGTGGTTTTTAATAAGCCCGCTACGGACGAATAAACATCTAATGTAATGTAATTGTTGTTATGGGTTCGGTAAAACTCATCTGCGATGTAGGAAATCTCGAATTGTCCAGAAGGCATAGAATAGAGCAGGTGGGCTAACTGGAAGATGGAACAAGTGACCCTCATCTAAAATGAACAGTGTTTCAGAAATTAAGTTATTATCAGTAATCATGGGTTTCTTTCTAAAAGTGTTTTTATTATGTAAATAGGAATAATTTTTGTAACATTCTATGAAATGATGTCAACATAAAAACTTTTATTACAACGATCCTCACTAGCAATTTTGGCACAGAGAGTCGGTGATGTACCCGAGGGCACAAATATCTGGAAGTTCAGCTACAACCCAACAGACAGCTAAAAGTTAAGTTCCCTTAGGTTCTGATATCTCTGTCCTCTTAGAACACCTCTGACATCCATAGTAAAACAACTTGATTTGAACTGAACTGTTCTTAAGAAACTGAAGTGATAGTATAACTCTTTGATTATGCTTGAACTCTTCTTAAGAACTGAAGTGTTAATAGTGTTAATAACTGTCTGTTCGAATTGCTTTAACGAAATGAAGTGATAAGACCTCTTTATAATCGTTGTATCGTCACAAGATCAAACAACTAAGTAGCGTAAACTTTAAACTTAACTTGCTGTTATGAAATAAACTGTTACTAACTCATCTGAGAGAATCCACCTGAATAATTTACTCTCTGCTTTGCGTGTAGCAGTACATAAACGTCTTTTGTATTTCTTCAATTGAAAACCGATCTTTTTTTTATTTTTCACAATTCAGGGATTGCGAGTGTCGATTGAGATGTTACTTAATGGGATTATTTAATCTGCTAAGTGAAACTCCAGTTTGTTACTGCTTTATATGCACTAGGTGATAAATTTGTAGGAATTGTATATTCTATTTTTTGTAATACAATCATATTTTTGTATGCCATCCGTATTATTTATTCTTTTGACTTTTTTGTATAACTGTTACCCAACTCAAGTCTGGTCATTATTACTCTTAAAAGTATTTAAGTCGTAGACCTAAAAGAACTTTAAGTTAGAGCATTTCAGATAACTGATTATCTTAAGGGACTTTCGAAGTTTTTGAAACAAAAATATATCATAAATATTTTTCTTTCTTATGATCTTTAAACGGTTTACTTTATCAACTCTAATTCCTCAAGTCATGATTTACTAAGACCCATCCTTAAGTACGTTTACGCTTAATATCACTTTATTTCCGCTTTTCTACTCATGTTTTAACCTTCATAAAATAAATACTAAAAGAAATTTTTGTGAACGGTTTTCACCTTGTCGACCTGTAATGATGACATTACAGCCTGCTTGTACACTGAGTGCATGGTTTGTCAATGACCCTCACGAGGTACCTAGACATTCTCATGGTTTCTCAATATAAAAATGAAAATATGTATTCACATTTCGTTCTTCTCTTCCTGTTTAACCAATACTAGCATAACATTTTTTTTCTATACAATTAGTAAATGCCAATAGGTATTTCTTTTATTTCTTGCGTTGGTCGACAACAATTTAAATATTTTCGCTGTACAATCCTATTTTTCTAAATATATATATACATACACATGATATTCCCCAGGCATACAAACATACATATCACAAAAACCTGTCCCTTATTGAACGCAACTGTAAAGCTGACTTGAAGTGCTATGCAAACCTTGTTACCGAACTAACACTGAATAGCCTTCAATCTATTCTGAACCATCGACAAAAAAATTCTACGCTTTCCTATTCTGACACGCCGCGATAGCAATTTTTCAGATACCTTCAGAACATTATATTTATAAACAATAACCTTCTAAGGGTTATTATCGATCCTGTATCTACATTCTACAAAAAAAAAAAAAAAAAAAAAAAATATGATACATTACGGTTAATCTTTCCTGCCAATGGAGGAATTCCATGGAAAACTCGATATAGTAGAAGGAGCATCCCTTCCGGTCTTAAAATAAGACGCTTCTTTAATTGCACAGAAAATTGGCTTATTGAGATATTCATTCAAGACTATTCGTGATTAATCTATTTAAAAGCAGTGTTTTAATTCTTTCATTCTACCCTTGTTTCGACTATTGTTCTCCTGTCTGGTTTTCAGCTGCTGAATCCCAATTTAATTTGTTGAACAAGAACTTACGGTCTATTAAATTTCTTATTCATGATCTAGATATTAATCTATGACCACCATCGTTCAATTAGTTCGTTTTGCATGTTGCATAATATTTTTCATAATTCTGACCATCGTTTACATTCAGATCTTCCCGGACAGTACCATGGTGTAGGTAATACTGGGGATGCAGTTAAAATATTCATTCCTTCTCCCATTATCACGCTCAAAACTAGAGTATTCTACAAGTTTTATTCCAGCTGTGAACAAATTGTGGGGTGATCTTCCTCATCAGGTTGTTGAATCGGTAGAACTTCAAAACTTCAAAAATGGCAGTAAATGTTTTTTATGTTGAAACAGGCTGACATAAGTCTCTTTTTATGGTTTATATATAGGGAAATATATGTTTTAATGTTGTTACTGTTTTTAAAAGATTTTATCCTAATTGGTCATTGCTTCTATTGTAGTTTATTTATTTCCTCTCCTCACTAGACAATTTTTTCCTGTTGGAACTTTGGGTTTATAGCATCCTACTTTTCAAACTAGGGTTGTAGGTTAGATGATGATGATGATAATAATAATAATAATAATAATAATAATAATAATAATAATAATAATAATAATAATAATAATAATAATAATACAAGACGATAACAAACATATACCAATACCACACACAAACTCATATATATTTATATACTATATATATACTATATATATAATATATATATATGTATATATATTATATATATATATCACCATCATCATCAGCCGATGATAGTCCACTGAACGACAAAGGGCTCAGACATGTCCCTTCCACTTCCGTCTGGTTGTGGTCTTCTACGCCAGGCCATACCAGCGAATTTTCTTAGCTCGTCAATTCATTGCCTACTCTTTCTTCCCCTGCTTCGTTTGCAATCCCTACGGACCCATTCTGTTACTCTTTTGTCCATTTATGATTTGTAATTCTCTTTATATGTCATGCCCCACATCCATTTCTTTTTTTACTTGTTAGAATATCCTCTACCTTAGTTTGCTCTCTCATATATATATATATATATATACTATACATATATATATATATATATATACGCTGGAAGATGAAATACTCATTAGAAGGAGAAAGGATTATTGAAATAGAATCAATTAAATATTCAGGAACTGTGATCTTTAATACAGGTCTTTAGAATTGGCGTTTAATGAAAGATTGAAAAAAAGCAAATCAGACAATGGGTAGGTTAAGTAAAATTTGGAAATCAAGTCGCCTGAAATTACATATAGAAATCAGGTTCTATGTCAGTTAAGTCAGATCTATGTTACAGTATGGATATGAGTCATCGTATGACAATGAGACAATATCCGACAAATTTTGAAGAATTAAGAATAATCCCTCGGAAGAATATTGGGAGTTCAATGGCAGGACAGGATTAAAAATCAAACTATAAAAGAGATTACTCGCGGTGCCATATGTAGATGAGATCACGGTGAGGGGTAGATGGACATGGTTTGGCCATGCTCTTCCCACTCCCCGAGAGAGATTAGTTCATTTAACTATAAATTGGGCTCATTGCGGCATTAAGGAGAGTTGGAAGCCTTTAGGCCTACATGGCTAAAGTACTATGAGGCGTGAAACAGATGATGATTGGATAAAATATGGGTTCAAATTCTCAAAATAGAGAGGATAGAGACGACTGGCGAAATCTAACCGAGGTTTTGCGTCAACAGGCTTACGAGGATATTATACTATATATATATATATGTATGTATGTATGTATATATATATATATATATATGTATGTATAGTATATATGTATATTATATATATATATGCATACATACATACATACATACATACATATATAGATAGATAAATATATAGTATATATATACTAAATATACTGTATATATATATATATACTATATACTGTATATATATATATACTATATATATATACATATACATATATATATACATATACTGTATATATATATATATATATATAGTGTGTGTGTGTGTGTGTGCGTGCGTGCATGTTTAGATACAAATACGAAAAATCTTACTTACCTTTATTGAAAGTTCAAATGGCTATTGTTTCCGAAATGTGAAAATTAGAAAGTTAAAGTAGTGTTAAAGTTAGGTGTGGATTGCTTAATTTACGAAAAACAAAAAAGATTACCTTTTATAGAAAGAAACCTTGGGCTGGATTTCTTCTTTTATATCATTCAGAACGTTCAACAGTCACTAAAGAACTGTTACAGAGGGAAGGAAGAGAACAAATGGAAACAAACGATGAACAACAATGTTTACAAGATTTAAAGACCAATTCAGACAACTTTTTCCCTGCGTTCGGGAAAAGGGAAACAAAGTCGCCCTTTTAACGGGGACATTCAAAACTAAAGGAAGGATCCCCACCAATAAAAACACTTCGGTTGAATTCTTAGATGTTGTAAGAAGAATAACCAGATGTTCCACTAAAACTGGTGAAAATACATTGGTGTCACCGAGTGATTTCTGACTATAGTTCCTTCGGACACTATTATTAGTATTGAAAGTTGTTGCTTTGTATTGGTATTTTATACTCGACAACTACCCCCTGAATCTTTAATTTTTTTTTCTGTGGGTTGCAAGACCAAGGTCTATCTTTCACATGATGTTTTCGAATAATGAAACAAAGAAAGGTCCTCTATTTCATCTCAGATAGTACGCCTAAATGCTCGTATAAGCTATTAGCTTGCACTATAATGCCGAATACAGTAAAATCCTTAATCAAAAACTTCGTAACAGTTTGTAAAATGTAAAGTTTTGAGAAACTTTAAAGGTGTGAAGTGCGCTTAGTTATGATTGATTAAATTTATTAGTACCTAATTAATGTCCATGATTAAGAAGTTAGATTTATTCGTGACCCCATAAACATGACTAAAATAGCGACACATTTTCTCTTATCGGCTGATAAATTTTCATACAAAAAGTAGAATCATGTTATCCTCGTGAAGTGATAGGATTTAGTGGTGGTCGGTGAGTTAGGTCAATCTTTCAAGGAATAAAACTATGATTCAGAATCTGCTTTGATTTGTCTAAATTTAGTAATATGATGAGTCTGGTAAAATAGGTGATACATTTCATTTCGAGAAAGCTTCTAAGGTATAGAGAGGAAAATAAAGTAGGCTTGGGAAATCTCGAATATGGTAATGACCAGAACATTTGGATATTACCAAAGTAATAAACTCTCCCATAGGGCGTACAATAATGTGCCAAGATGTGACTATCTTTTCATTCAAAACTGGACAACACATGGGGTTTTAATTCTTGGACGTTAATAACTATCAACTATCTTTCAATAGCTGCTGTTCCTCTCGGCTGTACGGTACCTGTTCAAGTGTCCCGGTCTTTAGAACTCATAGCACTGAGGTGAAGAAGGCAATTGCTGTCCACAAGGTTCTAAGAGAGAATATTGTGCATAAATAGAAATTCAGTTTTATGTCCAATTTTATGTGTATTTGTTGTCCATCACACGATTTGATTAACTTTTATAAACAGTTTGTGGTAAGTAATGCATTTGAAAGTATGTAAGGAATGATGATGTTTCTAGAGAAATTTGTTTTTCTAGTTCGTAAAATTTTTAGTAGTATCCATTGTGTTTACGCCATTCGCAAAATTCAACCAATTTATTGCTCACACCATTACTGATGCTCACATTCATCTTTGCATCATCCATTTTTAACCTACTTTCCAATGCTTAATTGTTTTGACCTCTATCTTCTACCTTCTTTTCTGATCAGAAAATATTTTAACCACTTATAAGTATCTGCTACATAACTCATAACTGCTCTTTCCTTAAGTTTGCATTGCTCCTTAAATATAAACCTTCAAAACCTTCGAGAGACAACAAACACTTTTATGAACTGAAACTAACCAGAAATTCTCAGTTTACATATTATTACACAAAATGGCTTTTATCTCAAACTATTTCAATAAGAGAACGGTTACTAACATTATACACACTAATGACCCATACATTTATAATGACAGCTCTATGTCCACATATATCCCTTACAAACTTCACATTCACATCCAAACTTCTCTTACAGTTCATGTATATACCTACTTACTCCTAATGCTCCCCACCCTTTACAAAATCAAAATTGCCCATGTCTTTGGCAGCCTGTTTAATGTTTAAGACCAGACTCATTAATATTATGTGAATAACACCAAACATTTTTATAGGTACTATGTTATATACATTGGCTACGTTCTAGAGAGAGAGAGAGAGAGAGAGAGAGAGAGAGAGAGAGAGAGAGAGAGTGAGTTTAATTAAAGTCTGTAATTAAGTATAGTGGGCCTCAAGAGGTCAAGATAGCTTTGAGTATTTGCTGCGCACCTTGTAAAACCACGAGATTGTCTGGTAAAGGATTATTTAGAAAGGGGTGACAAATTTCGAATGAATATCCTATGTTTTGGTTCTTTATTGTTTTTGTTTTGATGACTATAATGTATTGATGTAAGATGTTTGCGTTAATTGCCCGTGGTCATATGAAAAGTGAAACCAAGTGGATTATTAATTACTTACAGTATATCATAATATATTCATGAGTTATTTTCATATGTTACGATTAGTAACCTGCCAAGAAACCATAAAAAACTTAATATCTCTTTAATTCTGTCCACATCAAAAGCCGTTACTTGAAAATTGTATGGATAACTCAAAAATTATTTCTAAAATTCCGAGTAACAACTGAAGACATTGTGAAAGATGGCAGTTAATACATATACAAAGCATAGGCAAAATATATTTAAGAGCGCATTCTGTATTATTTATGCGAGAATCCTATGCCGAGAGAACTGAGGGAAGATAAGCAACCGGTAACTCCCCTTCTGCTATTGAAATATGGCTGGCGATTTGCTCCAAAGAGATCAAAGGGCTTATTGAAGAGAGAAGTAAAAGACTCAAAAGAGAAGTATTACATTCGCGAGTGGCAAGCATTTCTCACGGTACCTAGGATTGATACTGAACTCTTGAATAAGATCTTTCTCCATGGAAATATTTGTGACACTAACATTTCCATTCCATGACCCAACGCGCAAACCCCCACACACCAAAAACAAAGGCACGCCATTGCCCCACCTTCTGCAGTGTCCTTCAGCCACTCAGGCCCCTCTCATCCACTCCTTACTCTTAAAAGAAAAAAGTTACTTTTAATTAATGTTTCTTGCAACTAAAAATCTCCGGATGTCAGAATATCACCTCCCATAATTATCTCTAATGAGGGGGGGCTCTCCCAACTAGACTTGTGGACATCGTTTGAAAGTGTATGTTTATTTTTCTTGTCCCTTTATGCACCACACTTGGTTTTCATCTTGTGAAACTAATCTATTCACTATTTTAACTGCTTCATTATTTTGTAGATCTGATATAAAGAAGGAATAAATGTAACATCTATGTTTTTAAACTTTTTTTCTGTATTTTGTGAAACGCATTTAATCTTTTTCTTCTTCAGTGGAACCAAAAAAAGGCTTTACTGACAAAGTATTTGAAATTTTTTCGACGATCAGTCTATCCTGAAGAAATGTTTTCATTCTTAGATTCAACGTTCTTCCGAGTACAGTTTTCCTGCCAGGCCTTCAGCTGCTAATTTTCGTCTTAAATTGTTGGATAGAAACTTGTGGGCTATTAAATTAGTTATTCATGATCTGGATATTAATCTCTGGCTCCGTCGTTCAATTACTCCTGTATGTGTCTTACATAAGATTCTTTATAACTCAGACCATCCATTGAATTCACATCTTCCCATACTGTACCATCTTGTACCAATGTACAGTACGCAGTACTCGGTATGCACTTAATTCTAACATTCATGCCTTTTCCATTACAAGGCAACACAATATTTTAGTTATATTCCAGCTTTGACCAGAATGTGGATTTTTCTTCCTAATCTTGGCGGCTGAATCATTGGAATTTCAGAACTTCAAACTTTTTTTGTAATTCTTTTATGTTAAACTGTGTGAAAAGTCTTTTTGTCTAGTGTATGTATTACTAATTTTCAAATATTTTAAATTTTTTCTCATTACTTATGTTTAGTTTATTTGCTATTTCCCTATTTCGTTTCCTCACTAGATTGCTTTTCATAGAGCCATTGCTCTTGTAGCATTCTATTAACCGATCTCTCTCGCCATATATAATAAAAATATATATATACATACACACACACACACACACACACATATATATATATATATATATACATATACACTGTATATATACATATATGTGTATATATGCACATATATACATGAACATGTTATATATACATATATATATGTGTGTATGTGTGTTTGTAAAACTGAATAACAGCATTACGTAATATATATATATATATTACATATATATATATATATATAAGTATATATGTATATATATATATATATATATAAGTATATATGTATATATATACTATATATATGTGTGTGTGTGTGTGTGTGTATTACATATATTTGTGTGTACATTAAAGTTACGAAAGGAAAAGAGGGAATACTTGATTGGAATTATGCTTTTTTGTCTTGTAATAAACAACATGGGATTCCCAATTCCTAGATCAAGGTACTAATTCCAACCACGTCTTTTCACTCTTTCTTTTATGTGTATCACGGGTCAGCCGTCGCTACTTCTACACATATATGTGCATGTGAGATTGTGTACACGTTCTTTATATATCTCTCAGAGATATTCACGCTTTGAATATTGAGGTACTTTCTATAGTAGAAAATTATAATTATGGATAAACAATGATTGCATATATGTTGATGACGTTTAATGTTACTACGGCTTGTAATAACCTGTAATCATCACTTCTCTTAAATATATTTTTTTTTATGTAGCGTTTGTTACCGTCACAATACCATTTACGGTATAAAATTTTATCTTTAAAACTATTTCAATAGTTGTTACTGTTATTACATTAATGTGCGTCTTCATATCATATTAAATCGAACAGATAACGATCACTTGACCTTAACCTGCTTATCGATATCACACAAACCTTTATGACAAAAGGCCTTAAATTTAACATCATTCTGAATACATTAACACAAATAATATGCATTACACTTCCCAACCAAAGCCAATCGAGCCAAAGCCCCTCAACCCCAAAATCAATGGTGATACAACCTGGGAAAATCGATAACTTTCAAAAGTTTAATAAGCTGCCAAAATT
>NC_090732.1:94709694-94724694 GCF_036898095.1 Palaemon carinicauda | reverse complement strand
TTCTATCCTTGTCTGTTTACATCATTATTTCAAATTTTACCCTAAGCTTTAACTTTTTTGCCTCCAATAAATATTTCTTTTGTGTAGGTAACTTCTCATGACATTCTCTCTGTATACTACATCATGCTCTCACTATATCTTCCATCGGTAGCGCTATATTAAGTCAGCAGTGTAACATTATCCAAAATATTAGTCTCAATGTGGATATCGATAAGTTATAAGTTCGCTCATGATAGATTCTTCGCCATTTGCAACCCTTCTCAAAAATGTCAATTCCCATACCAGGACCATTAATTCTAAAATTTTTCTCTTTATCTCATCCCCAATGCCCCTCAATGTCTTTTTTTATTCATTTTTCTTTACAACCCGGCCATAGTAAAAGCATTAGTTTTTTGCATAACTTTTTATTTCTTATTTGGTAGTGAACCTTATCTGAAGGATAAAAATCATAACGAAGAATTTTCATACAAGCTCGTATTTGACTGCAAACGATAACCATAATTTCACATTATAGTAAAACTTGATAACAACCTTTTGAAATATCAAATGAAAACAAAATCTTTATCGATCAACTTTTTCCCTAGCAATTTATATAAAAACTGAATATTACACCGATTACATTTTACGATTATATCACTGAAAAATGTCTGAGCCTGTAGCCCTAATATCAAAGACGAACACCAACAAAACCTTATTGTGCGTTGAGTTTAGTATGATCACGTAAGCTTCAATGCTTGTGGAATCCCACTTAACTAGAGATCAAACGAAAGAAAGGATTTTCAAAGAGAATTTCTTTCAAGTCTTTGAAATAAATATGTTTTTTTTAATACGAGAAAGAAAGAAAAAAATTCTTGTCCCGACTCAGTACTCGGATGGACAGTAAGTTGTGTGAGTAGGCTGTTATGTTATAACTGAGTGGCAAGGTGAACTCAACCGACTTTATTCCAATGGATAGCTAGTTTATATACAAGAGGTTCCGAACAAGAATGCCACAAAAATTCAAACATACTTATTCTTGTAAAAGCAGGCTTAAACAGGTTCTGTTAACAGTCACAAGGAAGAGCGATATATATATAAAAAAGAAAATACCGTTACAGTGAACGAGCATTATTAAATACCGTGCGGCACATGGCTCCCCCCTGTAGAAGACAAGCATGTGAAATAGGGTGCCCTGCTCTTGAGCGGCATACTGCCGCTGAGTCATCTTGCAAGAGATATGCAAGTTTAAGGTGATCAATGGGGACCCAGTCTTCTTTACCACGGATGTTAATTAAGAAAGCCTTCGGATTGCGATGGATCATGAAGAAAGGGCTCGTGTAAGAGGGTGTTAGAGGTGACTAGGTCGTGTTGTTGCACAGGGAAATGTGCCTTGCTGAGTGCAAATCTGTCGGTATGTGTTCCTTAGCTGAGGGCTTGTAAGTCTGGAGGCATGAAGTAAATTTTCCCAAAACATGACATAGACGCTGGAGATTGTTGGTGGACTTTGGAGACAAAAAAATTTGGTAAGGACAACCAACAAATCCTTCTACACCATTTCAGCTGCCGAGACATTCAGGGCGTCATTGGGAGTGGTCCTTAGTCCAAGGAGGACCCAAGGAAGCTGAGTAAGCCAGTTGGATTCATTGCAACGGGACATCAAAGCTGCTTTGAGGGTGCAATGAAAATGTTCAACCATTCCGTTGGCAGCGGGGTTGTAGGCCGTTGTCTGATGTAAGGTGATGCCCAGGAGATTTGCTAATGATATCCACAATTAAGAGGTGAAAATGGTACCCCTGCCAGAAGTAATATGCTCAGGGATACAAAATCTCACCATGCATCCTGAGAGTAAGGCAGATGTACATGAGGTGGACGTTGCAGTTTCCATGGCAATGGCTTCAGGCCAACGAGTGGAGAGGTCAATGACGGTATATAGGTAACGATGTACTTGTGATGTGGGTAAGGGACCTTCTACCTTAACGTAAATGTAGGCTAAACAACAGTGAGGTTGAGAAAAGGTGCCCACTCCTGAATCTCTGTGCCAATGTACTATTGAAGTTTGGCATGAAGTACAGCATTTTTAGCATCCCTAGTAATGCCCTGCCAAATAAACTTCGACTTCAGTAGATGTGCAATAGATCGGCGAGAGGGATGTGAAAGGCCATGATTGAAATTAAAGAGCCATCGGCGCATGGAAGCAGGCATCCATGATTGTGGTCTACCAGTATTGAAATTGTAGAGGAGGGTGGTGTTAGAGTCATTGAGGGTGACGTCTTCCCAGTTGAGGGATGTACAGAATGTCCTATATACTTGGTAACCTGGATCTATTTGTTGGGCTTCTGCCAAGTCGCTGTAATCCAATCCTAGGTGAATGGTGGCCAGTGTGCTTCCTAACAGGGCATCCGCAATGGGATTCATTTTCCCAGGAACTTGGTGAAGGGTGCAATTGTGTCCAGCCATGGCAGAGAGATGTCAGTGTTGACGGGCGGTCCAGGCATCGGACTGTTGAGGGATGGCACCTACCAGAGGAATGACAAACGGTGTACCTTCTAAGAAGTGGTGAAAATGACAGACAGCCAATAGTTCCACCGGCAATTAGCGGCCGAAGGTAGAGTAGTTTGAGTATGCTTTGGACACTTTTCTACTGAAGAAGGACAATGGTCCTGGCAAGCCATTGACCACCTGCTCGAGTACTGCACAAATAGTGATGTCACTGGTGTCGGTGGAGAGAAAAAGAGGGGCATGTGGCACGGGAAAAATGAGAACAGCAGCAGTTGCTAAGACAATCTTTGCGTTGCGGAGGGCAACCTCTTGAACTCTTGAAGGGGAGCCCACTTCAGGTCTTCTGGTTTGCCCATGAGGGAGGCATAAAGGGGGACAAGAGTGGCGTTGGGAAGTTCTAAACGGCAGATACCTTTTCAGGAAGAGTGTGGACTCCTTCAGGAGTGATGCGGTGCTCTAAGAATGATACTTTGTTGGTGCCAAAGGTACACGTGACGTACCAGTCTACAAGGTAATTCTGTTGTAGTCGGTCGAGCACGATGTGTAAGGGACAGAGGTGTTCCTCTTTGAAGGAAGAGAACACTAGTGTGTCGTCCACGTAACATACACAGAAGGGAAGATCCCTTAAGATTCCATCCATAAGGCATTGAAAAGTGGCCCCAGCATTAAGAAGGCCAAACAGTAGTATTTAAAGATATATATACCAAAGGGGGTGGTGATGGCGGTCTTGGGGATGTCTTTTAGGTCCACGGGCATCTGATAATACCCCTTCAGGAGGTCAAGCATGGAAAAAATCTTCCCTTTGTGCACGTAGGAGGTCATGTCAAATATTTTTGAGAAGGGGTAGTGATACGGTACTGTATGCATGTCCAGATCTCTGTAATCAACACACGGACGTAGGGAGCGATCTTTTATCAGGAGAATGTGAAAGGATCAAGACCATGGGCTTGAGACCCTTTGGCAAGGGCCCATTCCTTCAATTTTGGTGAACATTTGTTCAGCGGATGCCAAACGATCCAGTGCAAACGCCTGAATCTGGTGAGCACTGGGACCCTGTTGTTTAGAAATGGTGATGAATACCATGCTTGGCAGGAACAGTGGGTGTTTAGTGAAGTTCGGGATGGAAGAATTCTGGGTACAATGTGAGGAGATGGGCGTAGGCATCCATGAGTGAGCTATTGTGAAGAGCAAGGTCGGAGGGGACAGATGAAAGAGGTGTTGACGAGTAAGAGACCGCGTTGAATAACCATCAGTGAGCAACATCAACCAGGAGGAGGAAATGGGAGAGGAAATGCACTCCGAAGATTGGCATTGTGACGTCAGCAACAAGAAACTTCCAAAGATATTTGATGCTTGCAAACGATAATGTGAAGGACTCGTACCTAAGGGTGGGGATCGCACAGCTGTTGGCCACTACCAGGTGGATGTCGGCAGGTTAGACAGACTATGTCATAGCCTGGTAAGTGGCCTTAGTAGAAGCGAGCAGCAAGTAACCGTGTCGACCAAAAATCACACGCCCATACTTACATCAAGTAAAAAGAAAAGATTAGTGATGAGGGAAGGTCACAACGACAAGCAATGGAATACTTAAAACTTTTTTGCCACTGAAAACCGTTTGCACATTTCTTTGCAGCAGCCACAAATCTTGAGTGGTAGTAGCATAACTGTGGCCGATGGGCGTCAGTAAGTTCCTGTAGAGGTCTTTGGTTGAAACATAAGCAAGTGGTGGCATATGCGGGTGGTGGGCTCCGGCACCTCATGGGGTGGCCATCTGTGTCCTACTCCATTCATGTCAGCTTCAGTCGATGATGAATAGTTGTCCACTTCATCAGGAGTTGAGGCATTGATGGAGGTCTTAAAGGTAGTGAAGTGGCTTTCATAATGGCGTAGACTTTGGTCATCAGATCACTCATGGGCAAAATATCAACATCAGGTATGGCAGTGTGTACAGGTTCTGGTAGCCGTCGTTGTATCTAAAGAGCATGAAGTAGGTTCACCTCATGCCACCTGCTGCAGGTTACTGGTCATTTCCCTGAGAACGAGCAAAGCCTTTTGATCCCCCAACGGTTGTTGAGAGCGCTGAAATAGCTTGGCTATTAGGGCGGCTATCAGTGGTGAATACGGCTCCAGGAGATATGTTTTGAGAGTGTCGTATGCTACCGAGTTGTTCCCTTGATCGTAAAGCCAATCTCAGATTTCCAGGAAGGTGTCGTTGGGGATCGCCGCGAGGACAATGTCTTCTTTGATGCTTAAGCAAGTCGCATCCTGAATGTAAAATAAGGACTTCTGTGCGCTGAAACACAGGGAATGCCTCTGTACTGGCGAAGGGCGGTAGTTTCACGGGTGTGGCATTGATAAGAGTCAGGGTCGGAGGGTGGCATCATCAAACAGTAAGACACAGCAGTGAGGGGGAAGGGGGAGGGAGCTGGTTTTCCGGCAGTCACCAATTGTGTGAGGTGAATGCAACTAACTTTATTTCGACAGACAGCGAGTTTATATACAAGAAGTTCGGGACAAGAACGTCACAAGAATTCAAATATATTTATTC
This sequence comes from Palaemon carinicauda, assembly GCF_036898095.1. Lineage (NCBI taxonomy): Eukaryota > Metazoa > Arthropoda > Malacostraca > Decapoda > Palaemonidae > Palaemon > Palaemon carinicauda. Next base: position 94,719,668 of record NC_090732.1, on the reverse strand, counting down.
ATGCATAGGCAGGCTCAAATAGGTTCTATTAACAGTGTACGAGCATGTGTGAAACACATGAGGTACAAATGGAGTTCCAACTCGGCCCCTGAGTTCAAGTTGCTTATTTGGATTAAATCCCTGAGAATTGCTTGGAGTAAAATTATGCCTGTTGGTACAAAAGATGAAGATAATGGATATGGAAAGCTATTATATGGATATCAAACAACAAGACAAAGTATCTAGATAAAAACTATACAAATTGACATAAAACTTCAGGTTACGGGAAATCATTATTGTAAGGATAATGAAATCAGCTTACAATATATAATTATTCAATCTTTCCAGTCACTAATTTATCAGATGATATCAAACATTCTAGGAGGGCCACACACACTAATCGCAAACCTTTCCTTAAGGATGAAAACCACACGTTAGAAAATAAGGTTACTTAACATTGACATGAGAAGCTTTATTAAATAAAGGCATCTGGTGAATGAATACATAGCCACTGAAGCACAATTTTGACTGAACACAAAAGATCTTTTATTCTCAAGATGTGAAGTTTAATGCATCACAGCTTACGGTCGATCAATTTTAGTTAATTTAATAACGTCATCTGGGAAATCCTTGGTCCTTCATACAGAGTTCGGAACGATTTCAAAAACACGAATAAGGAATAAGATTTTGAGCCTCAAATTGTAGGATATGACCTTGGAGATATCACAATCCGTTACAAGTCCACCAAAGTTTTAAATTTTGGCATGTCTACAAAATTTATATTTTTTATAGCACGAATTTTTCCAAATACCAAATAACTATAACAAAAATAAATAATTACCAGTTCACAGGACAATGGGACACAGACCTTTAAGTTCAGAACACTCCCCGTAATGGCTTCAAAAAAAATCCCAATACGATTTAGAGCAGTCCTTGGAAATACAAATTTACCGATACCAATAGGATATTTCACCATCCTATAACTGATAACTTTTTAAGTTTAATTACACAGATTTACATATTTTTTATGAAACCCAACAGAATAAAAAACAAAACAAAATAAGCGTTTCAACAAAAAGGACTAAATAGCTGTTATGTCATATCTCTATGTATTGCGTAGCCACAGAGAGAGAGAGAGAGAGAGAGAGAGAGAGAGAGAGAGAGAGAGAGAGAGAGAGAGAGAGAGAGAGAGAGAGAGAATTGCTTTACGTTAGAACCGATAATAATTCTGCAAAACTAAAAGAAGTTTAACGAGGTTTAGCGAAGAATTGGGCAAAATCCGAATATATACGAATCTATTTAACGTTACCAAGTCTTAAAGGATAATCTTAAGCATTTTCTCCTTCGCCGTAAAACTCGTTTTGTAATTTAAGCCCGCATGCTTAAATCACAAAGAATAATTTGGTAATTTCTTAGTTACTTTACTAAAGGCGATACGCCCTCAAGTTGCAACTTACTTTTGTATGCAGTTTCCTTATACATAGTATTTTCATTGTAATTTGCTTGCAAAACTGACATGAAAGTAGTGGTGATTTAACCAAAATGTTTTCTTTGGGATTCGACGACTTCTTCGACCATAACTAGAAAATTCGAAGAAAACTCTAATAGAAGCTTTATCTTGCCATTTTCTTATCAAAAAAGATATTTTTTTCATTGATCTACAATATTCCAAACAATTGTCATAACCACTAAATTATATACTTTTTCCTGATAAGTAGGATACGTCACTTGGCTAAATGATCTCACAATTCAAAAATTAAACAACCAAAATATAATTTTTATCCTATGATACTTTAAATGGTCTCATAAAAACAAAATCTTAAGCAAATATTTACTTAGTATTCATTAAAAACCATTATTTCAACCGAGGAACTTCATTCATTTATTTGTGAATATTTTTCAGTAGCTGAGGTAAAAATAAAAATTCTGGTTTTGCACTTTTAAATGTTATATATGTTTCTTAAAATCTACGACTAAGTAAGAAATATCTTTTCATGTGTTTATCATAGAGCATTACGGTCACCAGGATTAAAAACAAAAATGAATCTGTTCTATAATATGGCCAAAACTTTCAATAAAACGCCAATTTCTCATAATGCTTTTTATTTTAGATTAGTTAGAATAAAAATCATAGAAATGTTTTATATACCACTGATGAAATATTTTCGTGGAAAATACGTTAATAAATAACAAATTTCCGTAAAATTAATATGAACTATAATTATTGGCACTCAGTTGTCTTATATATTTTTCTTTAATTCTAGTCAAATAACTTTACATTGACGTTATCTTAAACAATTCTATGGTTGTTAAAAACAAAAGTTTTTTTATCTGTAACATTAAGAATATTCTTTTGTGTTATGAATATTTTCACATGTTTTCAGAAAACTTGAACATATTCTTCCAAACCATATTAATAGAATCGAAATTTATTCATTTATCAATGGTAATTCAAATGTTGTTTGCTGATCAGAGCCGGAAATAGATTTCATAGACTATAAAACATCTTAATAGGTTGTCAAGAAAGGTACGTAAATATCAATATTAAAACGTAATTAACATTCAAATCCAATATTTTGAAATAGAAATATAAAAATTGATTAATATCAATCAAATTCGAACAAAATTTTCAAGATTTAGAATCCAATGAATATTCTATCATCGTTAAATAGTGTGTTTTTAAGATTGACCAATATTTTAATTTAAATTTTTATTTCTGTTTTTCCATTGTCTGAGATTCTGCAAGGCACAATATCCGACCCTTGTGAGTTGCAAAGTTGTCATCATGAGATGGTTCCCTTATATCTAAAATTTTCATTTTCACCAATTCAAAAAATTAATAAGAATTTTGAGAATTATAATTTTAATTCTATTGATTTTTTTATTGAATTATCTTGTAATCTTTTCATCGTGCCGAATTTTGCACTCTACGTAATGGTCCCAATTTTCAATAAACAATGCAGATGAGCATTATATTCTCATGGTTTAAAATATAAATAAATAATTGTACCGTGAAATTTCCTCCTTTGAACTAATTAAAATCAAAATTTCTTAGGTGCTATATTAATCTGTATACTTTACGTAAACGGACAAGGTAAAAATGGCAGAAATCTAAACTGATAGCAGTTAAAGAAAATCAATACGCTCCACGCAGAGCCGAAGTCCTCATTTCCATAAAAGAATGTCGTTAGCTGAGGTTTTGGTGAGGTACTTCTCTTCATCGTCAATATGTCGTCACCACATATAAAAGTCTTAATGGGTTGAATGCAAATCTACAATATTGCAACTAAAATTTCCATTTTTCAGCAGACTTATTGAAATCACCCGTGAATAATTTATTTCCATTTTACTTGATCACAAGAAACACCAGCTGCAAACAAGAGGAACTTCGTAATCAGTTCTCTTTTGAGCAGAAAATTCAAGGAGTTTTCTTCCACTTTCCTGACATTTAACTGGACGACGAAAAAGCTGCACATCCAAATACTGACTGTCTAAACGCCATTCGCTCTAAAGTAAAGCAAAAAGATTGAAGGAAGGTTATAATGTATGTAAGCTATTCACCACAAATGATAAACATTGGAAGAATACTTCCACAATTATTTTTGGTCCCGTAAGATCCATATAATTTGAGACGTGATGAGACGCTCACTATAAAAATAACAGGAAAGTTACCGACGAACACACATGGCATTTTTTTGTTCCTATATTATTCCGTAAAATGAGCAAACCTCCATCAAAGAAACGTTGCTTGCGTGCACATTTTCAAGCAGTAATGAACCTTCTTCACAACCATTACGTACATGGGAAGGAGTGAAGGAGAAAAACTAATTCATAAAATTAGGACATTTTCTAAATAAGATTAGATTTGCCACAAATTGTACACCATGTTTTAGCTTGTACATTCATTTCTTGTTCGAGAAAAAAAAAGGATATCTATCCAAATTATGGATATGACGTAAAAATGTCCTGGGTATTTCCATTCTCGTAAGTTATAGGCCATACATAGACGTACATATAGTTTCTCTCTCTCTCTCTCTCTCTCTCTCTCTCTCTCTCTCTCTCTCTCTCTCTCTCTCTCTCTCTCTCTCTCTCTCTCTCTAGTTTCTCAATATATTTGTTCATTCAAAAACTCAGGGCAATGAAATATCCATACCAGAAAACATACGAACAACACCACTCTCACGACTAGGTTAACCATGACAAGCGCCATTGAAAAAAAAGTCTCGGTGGAAAGACGTGGTGATAGGAACCATATACCTCCATCCATATTATTCCCTGTCTTTAATAACAATAGAAGAATTTCTGCAGGACTGAAGGAGCACGGGGTTTAGGAGATAGTGAAATCTGCTTCTGGCGCCCCTAGACTTCTGCTCTGGACTCCCTCCCGGCGGTTATTTTCAGCTCTCGAGTGATTCTGTCATCACTCATCCCTTCTCAAAGTCATCGTCTGTCTTCTATGTGTTCCTGTGCCGACCAAGCACGGTCACCATCCTCCTTCTACGGAAAACTGCGATGTTTTCACATCGTCTCCTACCTCTTCAAACGGGCTGCAAATGCAAGAGCCCGTGTTCCACCAAAGTGTCAGGGAAATCTTATCACATCACATCACACTTTAATCCCAAGTGGTAACGTCCCTAACTGGAAAACATCAGACTGGAGTTTCGAGCCTCGCTCAAACTCGTTTGTTTCTTTGGTCGCTGCAACCTCACCCCTTGTGAGCTAAGGATGGGGGGTTTGAGGGAGTTTATATGTCCATCTGCTGTGTCATCACCAGCCATTCCCTGGCCCACCTTAGTCCTACCTTTGGTGGATAGGGGGATTGGTCGTTGATACTATGCATATAGGGTTAGTCTACAGGACATTGTTCTGCTTGATAGGGCAATGTCACTGGCGCCTACCTCTGTCATTCATGAGCGTCCTTTAAACCTTTAAAGCAACGCCGCCCAAAAAGAGGTGCGGACTTGAGTCTGATTCCTGAAAAAACACATTGTGCCTCGGTGGTCTTAAACAAAGAAATACATCTTTTGGTGCTTAGTTAACTGCGGTGGGTCGCTATTTGAGTTACAAAAAGGCATGGAAAAAGCAACAATATCCCAAATAAATGGCCAGGAGATCAGATGGTTAACAGTTTCTTCAGCACAAGAGATGTACTATAATGTATATTTATTTGTGCTTATTATTTGTTATTGCCAGCTATATTGATGAATTGGGTAATGACAAAGCTTTCTCGGACCCCGATATCAAATCATCAAATAAGCGGTGACCTTTGTGTAGACCATCCTGGACATTTTTATTTTTTGGGGGGTGGGGGGGGGGGGGCTTATTTCGTTAAAGCGGGAATTTACCGGAAGTCTTGAGATAAATCTCATACGAACCTTTGTAAATCTGCCAAAAGATTCGCATCGATAACTGCACGCAAGATTAAGCGAGATTTAGTGTGATTTTTAGAAGTTTGAGAACGAAAGAAAAATATCTCAGATCAGTATCGCCAGTAACCCATAGCGTTTTTTTTTTCTTCTACGATTTGTAAAATATATATTTAATCTATCATTTTGTATGACACAATTAATTCCTAAAGATGACATAAAGATAATTAGAACAATTATTAAAAGGGTTTCCTTTCAGCTGTAAACTTTACTTTCAGCATCCGAAAGCTCGTTTACATTATAGAGAAATTAAGTAAGAATTAATGTATAAGTAAATAAAATTCACAGACGTATAAAACAGGTATTTTCTAAATTGAACCTCCTAAATATATTCCGAAATCCATTAAAGGATGACTTAAACTGTAATTTTTTTCAAACTTTAAAACTAAATTTTATTCATTGGTGCATGTCTGGTCATCGAGAACTAACAGTGTTCAACATCTGTATGTATATATAGATATTGGAAGCTTTCAGAGCCAAGATGGAACCAACTCTTCGAAAGGTCTAGCAGGGTTGTTACCTTTTCTCTTCATGTACAGTATGTGTACGCATGAATATCTCTCTCTCTCTCTCTCTCTCTCTCTCTCTCTCTCTCTCTCTCTCTCTCTCTCTCTCTCTCTCTCTCTCTCTCTCTCTCTTTTATATATATATATATATATATATATATATATATATATATATATATATATATATATATATATATATATATATATATATATATATATATATATATATATATATATATATATATAAATATATATATATATGCAGATATATAAATATGTATATATATATAAAATATATATATATATATATATATATATATATATATATATATATATATATATATATATATATATATATATATATATATATATATATATATATATATATATATATATACATTCGTATATAAGTATAATTATGAAAGTCCATCTTTCGAATGAAAGTGACTCCAGATGACACTATTCTCCAGATTCTTAGATATTGTTACCAGATGAGACTGATACCCACATCCCTAGCAGAAACCTACCTCAACTAACTGATTGCCGTATACATAATTACCTTCTACATCAACACAGCCCCAATTGATTTTACCGTAACTAACCTATAATGCGTCATTTCACCAGGGCTAGAAGACAGGAACTCCTATTGTTCACTGATGCAACCTTCTGGTGTGTTTATACATACATACATACATACATACATACATACATATATATATATATATATATATATATATATATATATATATATATATATATATATATATATATATATATATATACATATATATATACACACACACACACACATATATATATATATATATATATATATATATATATATATATATATATATATATATATATATACAGATACATGTATACATATATAAATACACACACAAACACACACACACACACACACACACACACATATATATATATATATATATATATATATATATATATATATATATATATATATATATATATATATATATATATATTAGCCACGAAAGGAAGAATTAAAAGACTTGATTGGGGTTATTACTTTCCTCCATTAGGGACATCAACAGTCTCAACAATGAAAATGCATATACAAAGATATCATATTTATACAGATGGGGATCCCACAACTGTCAGTTTCTTGATAATTCCAGAAAAGTCAGATTTTACGTAAAAGAATAAAACCAGATTTACAGAAAACAGACCTGACCTTAGATTTAAATTTTGACCTTTGGTACAGGAGATTCAACTATATTCCTTTAGGTATAATCATTTACATGGATCATTTTACTCGTCTCTGACAAGCCAATTCTATGACTAAATCTTAACCAGTGGGAGAACAAGGCATTATTAAGAGAATCCTTAGAGACGGCCACCTTAAGCTGTTTTATTCTGATAGCCCTGGTCTGGTATTATTCTTGTATCTAAAATCTGACTTTTCTGGAATTATCAAGAAACTGACAGCCATAGAATTCCCTACTCCTGTAAAAAAAAAAAAAAAAACGATGACTTTGTATATGTATTCCTCTTGTTGAGTCTGTTAATGTCCTTAACGAACGAAAGTACTAACGCTAATCAAGTCATTTCATTTTTCCTTTCATGGCTATAATACAGATTTTTTGCTTATCACGTGTCAACATTCCTGATTTCAACACACACACAGATATATATATATATATATATATATATATATATATATATATATATATATATATATATATATATATATATATATTGTGTACCAACCGTGTTTCACACAATTGTACATAATTCCTTTTGTATATATTATGCTTGTATCTTCGCTCCTCCCTCGCACTAAAACGAACATGAAAATTCCTGTCTGGTTTTTCCTCTGTGATATTGTCTGTCTTGTGAACTTGTCATGTCCTGTTGCCTTGAGGTTTTGTATATAAGGAGAGTGTTCCACAACAATATAACTCAGTCGTTTCCAATCTGCCTTTGAGTTCACAACTCCTCTCTCGGCCCGTCACATTGGTGACCCTGGAAGGACTCGCTCCCACTGCCTTTCACCCCCACCTCCCTCGCCCCTCCATCGTTGGTAAAATGACGGAGGCGGACTCTACCCCAGCAGTTGGCACTGCGGCAGCTCCATTGAAACTTTCACCGTTCGCTAGCGGAGAAGCGTTCGCTTGGTTTCAACGCGCTGAAGTCCACTTTCGTATCAGGGGCGTGACTCACTCAACCACCAAAGCGGATTATGTTCTCGCGGTGATACTCGAGGACACCTTCCCAGAAATATCCGACTGACTTTGTGAACAAGGAGACACCCCAATAGCGTATGACGACCTCAAATCATACCTTCTGCAGCAGTACTCGCCGTCGCCAGCCGCCCGTATAGCAAAGCTTTTCCAGCTCTCGCAACAACCGTTGGGGGACCAAAAGGCTTCGCTTGCCCTCAGGGAAATGACCAGTATCGCTCGCCTTCAACCTGCCGCAGACGGCTCTCCTCGTGAGGTGAACCTACTCCGTGCCCTTTGGATACGCCGTTTACCTGAACCTGTGCGCGCTGCCATACCCGATGTCGATAGTTTACCCATAAAGGACTTGATGACCAAAGCCGACGCCCTTATGGACAGCCACATCAAGACCTCCATCAACACCTCCACCCCTGACGACGAGGATGCCTATTCAACGTTAACCGAAGCTGGTATGAATTCCGTAGGACATACACGCCTACCCCGTGACGTGCCGAAGCGGCGACAAAGCCGCCCACCACCCACCAATCGCTCGCGCCCCAACGAACGACTTCTACAGCCACTTACTACCTCCCATCCGCCGCAGTTTTGCTACTACCACTTCAGATTTGGGGCAACCGCGAAGAAATGTGCCAAAGATTGTCAGTGGCCAAAAAACGTGTAAGTAGGCCATCGCTTGTGGCGGTGGCCTTCCATGTTTCTAATCTTTTCTTTTTACAGGATGCAGGAACGGGCGTGCGATTTTTGGTAGACAAGGGTGCTTGTCGTTCTCTTTTGCTAAGGAAACTCTTCAAGGCACAACATAGTCTGTCTACATCTGCCGACGTCCGCTTGGTAGCTGCCAACGGATCTGCGATACCCACCTACGGTTATGAGAGCCTCACATTATCGTTCGGAAACGGTAAATTCAATTGGAAGTTTCTCGTTGCTGACGTCACAATGCCAATCCTCGGTGCGGATTTCCTCTCTCATTTCCACCTTCTGGTCGATGTCGCCCACTGACGATTGGTCAACGCAGACTCGTACTTGTCGACGCCTCTTCAACCCGCCCCCTCTAACCTCGCTCTACACATCAGCGTACCCACGGATGCCTACGCCCACCTCCTCACGTCGTACCCGGAAGTTTTCCGTCCAGAACTTCGCCAAACGCCCACGGTTCCTGCCAAGCACGGTATTTATCGCCATATCAAGACGACGGGACCCCCAGTCTTCGCAAAATTCAGACGTCTGGCACCGGAACGATTGGCAGCCGCCAAACAGATGTTCGCCGAAATGGAGAAAATGGGCCTTTGCCAAAAGGCCTCCAGCCCTTGGTCGTCACCCTTACACATTCGTTCTGAAGAAAGACGGCTCCCTCCGTCCGTGCGGGGATTACAGGCGCCTGAACATGCAAACAGAACCGGATCACTACCCCCTCCCAAACATTGCCGATGTAACCTCCTACCTGCACAAAGCAAAGGTTTTCTCTACGCTCGACCTCCTGAAGGGGTATTATCAGGTGCCTATGAACCCAGAAGACATCCCCAAGACTGCCATCACCACTCCGTTTGGCACATACACCTTCAATTACTCTTGTTTTGGCCTTCGTAATGCTGGGGCCACTTTTCAACGTCTCATGGATGGCATCTTAGGGGACCTCCCTTTCTGTGTATGTTATGTGGACGACATACTTGTGTTCTCCTCCTCAAAAGAGGAACACCTCCGTCACCTGCGCATCGTGCTCGACCGCCTGCAACAAAACGGCCTTGTAGTTCGGTACGACAAGTGTACCTTTGGCGCCAACGAAGTGTCGTTCTTAGGGCACCGTATCACTCCTAAAGGAGTCCATCCCCTCCCTGAGA
>NC_090732.1:94692194-94704694 GCF_036898095.1 Palaemon carinicauda | reverse complement strand
ACATAGGAGAAACGCAGACATGTTTATTCTGGTTCTTTTTAGTGCGAGGGAAGAGCGAATATACAAGCATAATATATACAAAACGAATTATGTACGATCGTGTGACACACGGTTGGTACAACAGTCAGTTCTATCAGTTTGTTTTATTTTAAAATGAATGCGATAGATCCCGGCCTAAAATGAAATGACTAGATTTTCGCATATCAATTGTAAATGTCAAAATATAAGGCAATGTCATCAAGAACAATGAATTCTTTATTTTTTTAATGCAAATGATATAAGAATCAAGTTTTTACAAATTAATCTGAATTAATAACCAAATAAAAAATTCCTTGAATATTCAAATCAGAAAATTGTTTAATGGTCCATCTGTGCCCTGATCGTACAATCTCTCTCTCTCTCTCTCTCTCTCTCTCTCTCTCTCTCTCTCTCTCTCTCTCTCTCTCTCTCTCATACAGACAAAAACACTTGTGTATATATTTCGAATTTCATTAACCCGAAACACGAGAATGAATGAGAAGGACCGCAAAGAACTGGCAATGAGACAAGTACAAATCCAGGGCAGGATAAAGGCGACCAAGACAAAGTAGCAGCAGTTCAGGAACATTTCCAGTAGGTCTGCAGAGCACGGTAGGAATCCCAATATCACCAAGCGATGTTTGGGATTCGCCTCAACTAAAGAGATAGTTGTCCCGTGAAGAAATTTGTGCTGGAAGCCTTCCAGCATGGCACGTACGCACATTGAAGGGGCAGGTCAAGGGAGAGTAATTCCAGCCCAAAACAGCTCTGAATAATGCATTTAGGGTATAGTGTGCACCCATCCGCTCACCTCTTAGATATACGGGTACAGAACGAATCTACATTTGCGGACATTTGAGAGATAATTCTCTTCTATCCGAAAGAATAATGAAAGGTGAACAAAGGTTTTGGCAAGGTTATACGCGCGGCTGGATATATAGTCATGCTGTGGCTGATCTGTATCGCACCATTCTTCGTGAAATGGTATAGAAAACTGCGGGTCTTGCGAACTATTTATAAATAAATTTAATGTTCGCGCCGGATGCACTGCAAGAAGATATGAGAAGAGGAGGGAAACCTGGAAGGATGAGGGGATAAATAATGACATGCCCCCTCGTCAAAAAAGGCACAAATATCGCGAGATCTTAATACTTAAGGTCTTATAGGATTTGCGTTGCCACATGAATTGATAAGCTTATTTAATACAAATTTCTATTGGAAGCTCAAATATGAGGCTCTTGTCTAGATGCGATTTCTTTTGAAACTGAGAACTGAGAATTATCATAACAAAAGTTAGCACTTCATGATCAAAAGCAACAAGGAACTTAATTAGCATTAATAATAGAGCATGAGCAAGTTTTCGACAAGTGGTCATTAATGCGTCGGCCAAGTAACATTTATCATGAAATGAAAGAACTCTGTCATTTTACAGACACCAGAGCTTTTTGAAATTTTCTGCTGAGTCACATCAAAACATGGCAAGTTGTTGTAAGGGTATAATAAAGACTAACCAATGGAAGAATAAAACCAATCGTTCAAAGGCGAAGCAAAAACTATCAAAATACGACTTCTAATTAACCTTACAAAAATCAATCACACGCCCTTCTCGTATTTTGCATAGTCCTCTACATTGCCGGGGAATATATTTTCATAGCATGACCATCATTTGCTTATCACATCAGGTCACATCCTGACTGCAACTTATCCAGGTTAAATAAAATGGTTATAGGTAACATCTTACTCAAGACAATCTTTAGGCAGAATTACAAGGAAATTACGTCAAAATGGTAATTAACAAAACCAGAGGAGTTTGAAAAGCTTTAGAGCATTTCTCAGAATATCTGTTGCCACTATCCCATCTATATTACCCCAATTTATATTCAGATGCTCTCTTCTCTACTGTCATACATAATGTAATTTTTTTCATGTTATCAGTATATTCATACTATAAACCATAATAGAAGCTAAACTATGCATTTTCATATAACTGACACTGTGCCAGGAAAATCTTAACCGATTACCATATCAACGTAACTGTATTTGAGTTTTGTAAAGTAACAGATGTCAGTCAATTTAGTATTTTATTAAGCGTTGGTTTTTTTGTAGAATATATAATTTCCTTTCAGCAAAATAAGCTCTCTCTCTCTCTCTCTCTCTCTCTCTCTCTCTCTCTCTCTCTCTCTCTCTCTCTCTCTCTCTCTCTCTCTCTATTCCATTAACAAATAATGAAGCTTCATACTTTGATCTTTTCCAATAACTGCTGCAGTCACTAAATTTTAATCCAGGAACGGAAGAGAATGATGTTTCACTAAATGGAGTATCATCTATTTATTCCATGTCAAAATTATAACTTGTTCCGAAACTATCCGTGTCGTTCTTATAACCTAATATGAAAATTGCAATATCAGCAGCTCAAATCCTTATCCCAGATTTTATTTTAATATAATCGTTAGAAATGTTCCATTAAACTAATGTACTTTTTATTTGTCCTTAGAGGAAATTCACCGAGATGAGTTTTATAGGTAGTAAGTAGGCCAAGGCACCGGCCACCCGTTGAGGTACTACCGGTAGAGAGTTATTGGGTCCTTTGACTACCCAACACATACACCCAATAGGCTGGTCTATTCTTTGCGCATTACCCCTCTTTTTTCATACACTTGACAACACTAAGATAACCGGAAAAATAAAACTTCACTCAAGGGATTAACTACTGCACTATAATTGTTCAGTGACTACTTCCCTCTTGGTAATGGTAGAAAAGATTTCTTAGGTATATGGTAGGCATCTCTTCTACGAGAAGTACAATCTAAAATCAAACTATTATTCTCTAGTCTTGGATAGTGCCATAGCCTTTGTACCATGATCTTCCACTGTCTGGGTTAGAGTTCTCTTGATTGAGGGTACATTCAGGCATACCGTTCTATCTGTTTCCTTAATTCCTTTCCTCAATGCACTATTTTCCCAGGTGAAGCTCTTGGGCTTATAGCAACCAGCTTTTCCAAATAGAACTGTAGCATAGCAAGTAATAATAATAATAATAATAATAATAATAATAATATTAATAATAATAATAATAATAATAATAATAAATGGACGGAATGTTTAAAATCACTGTTATGACCATATGTTCAGGATTACTCGGATTATGCTTAAAGGAATTTGATAACTGTCTATGCGTTACCAAAAAGTATCGGAAAAAGCTTTTATAAAGGTCTGACTAGTCGAGTCATTAAAGTTTTACTAGTTACTTGGCAAGGCGAAAATAACTAACAGAATATTTCATGTTTGTAGGGCGGTAGCCATTTATGGGCTGTCACTGAACAAACTGGCTGTCACTGAAAATAACTGGCGAACTTTTAGTTACGAATACCAGACATGTGAACTTTACTGAACGGTGCTATACCCACATTTGCTGGAGACCGATATTGGACATAAGCGTTCTCAAAATTTGGATAATAATTTGTTTGTCAATTCCTCCTGAATAATTCCTTCTAAAAATGATTTGTTTGGTGTGTCGCTGTCTAATGTAACTCTATTTCTTTCCAGAAGTAATTTCATATACAGTTATTTAAGTGGGAGTTGATCTTTCAGGATTGGTATACACTGGGTTTAATTCATCATATGGTTTGAGAAGCAACCTGATGCGGGAAGTCGATTTTTCATTATCATTATTTGTACATCAATAATGCTTAGCATTTTTTCTTTTTTTCTTTTGGTAATTGTTTACAACACCAAGCTCTCCATTTACTCCAAGATAATACAATCCTGCAGTTCTCATCTTTTTGCACAGTAATTAGGTAATTAATTTAAATTCTGGGAAAGCAATAATTGGCAAGATATGTTGAGGAAGGGGGAAGGGGTTATAAAAAGAAAATAGCTCGGTTTCTCCACCAAACGACTTGGAACTGACATGTCAACATAATCAAGCAAACAAAATTCGTGATGCCAGCGTACATAAACAGAAGTTCGTGATGCCAGCGTACATTTGATATACTGTATATTCAAAATATACTTAATTAAAAATTGACTCGTTACTCAAAAGTGTCCATAAAATATGCAATTTACAAATAGTAACACTTTTGAGTAATCACTCAATTTTTTATTAAGTATATTTTGAATATACAGTATATCAAATGTACGCTGGCATCACGAACTTCTGTTTATGTACGCTAGCATCACGAATTCTGTTTTGTTGACCATGTTGACATGTCAGTTCCAAGTCTTTTGGTGAGGAAACCGAACTATTTTCTTTTTATAACCCCTTCCCCCTTCCTCAACCTATCTTGCTAATTATTGCTTTCCCAGAATTTAAATAACCACCTAATTACTGTGCAAAAAGATGAGAACTGAAGGATTGCATTATTTTGCAGTAAAGGGAGAGCGTGGTGTTGTAAACAATTACTTTTTTTTGTGTGTGGTGTGGAAGTTATATCTTATGAACAGCAACTAAATTCTGTTGTGCTAAAAGACCTACATGAAAAAAAAAAAAAAAAAATGATGAATCCAGTACTAACAATATTTTCGAACAACTATAAATATTTTTTCAGTATATTTTTGGCTAAAAGTAATATTCAAATACGGTAGGTACCTACCGCCTAGCAAGTATCTTAACAAGAATTAGAGAAGAGACAGCTTCGGGAAAATTGTATTTCAACAAGACAGTCTGACAGACAGAAAGAAAGGGGCTTTATTCCGTATTCTCACCCAACCACCAACCTCCCCACCCCCAAATAACCCTATCTTCCCAGTGATTCGACTCGACAGAGAATGTGCTAATTGAATCATAGCAGACACTGCCAGATTAATTTAAATCCATAAAAGCTTCAATAATGGAGTTCAAGCTTTTAAATGCATTTCGTCGAGAGCGTACTTAAGAAGAAAAAGTGTAAATTCTGAATATTGTATCCTTAGCTTAGTTCTGTTTTGTGAATTGATGCCTTATTTGCTTATTCAAGTTACTAACGACTTAATAGCTACTCAATGTTTCAGCAAAAAATTAGTCAACTATTTTTTCATCATATACAAACGAAATGGCAAACGTGTATTAATAAGGGGCAATGCTTTTTAATTAATATCCGTCATTGAACTAAATTATGATGAGCATGTAATAACAAGTCTTTTCTTTTGTCGGAATTTCTCAATGGATCATCACAACATGTCAAGTGATCAAGCATTCAATGGATATTAACGTAACTCAGCTGTTAAACCAGTTTATCAAATATAAATGGAAAACACTCAAGTCAGTGAAATAACCTTAACAAATTTTTTTTAAATCATAATAACAAAAACTGGACGTCCGGAGATAATATATATATATATATATATATATATATATATATATATATATATATATATATATATATATATATATATATAGGTATATAGATATGAATATATATATATATATATATATATAATATATATATATATATATATATATATATATATATATATATATATAGTATGTATATATATATATATTATATATATATATATATATATATATATATATATATATAGTATATATATATATATATATATATATAATATACATATACTTTATATATGTATGTGTGTGTTTTTATGTGGTCTGTATGTAGAGTGCCTATGTAATTGTAGGGGGTTTAGCAATAAACAACAAAAATTTTTCTGTTGGAATCCTGCAATTGAAAACCCACACATACGACAGAGAGAGAGAGAGAGAGAGAGAGAGAGAGAGAGAGAGAGAGAGAGAGAGAGAGAGAGAGAGAGAGAGAGAGAGAGAGATGTAATAATTTACGTCACAAATCGATTCTATTCTTCACAGCACAATATCATCAATACCGTTGAATATCAGTCCAAATACAAAAGCTGTAAATAAAATGCAGCACCGACAATTAAAAGAACTGCAACGACATCAAATTTATTAATATTACTCACTCATGCACTGTAATTAAAACTTTATATTGAACGGCAATTTCTCCAAATAATTACTTCCAACTGATTCATGAAAATATTTGGAAGCGTATATCTCTTATTCTCTTTCTCATGTGATACCTGATAACTTACAATCAAAATCAAAATACATATCTCTCTCTCTCTCTCTCTCTCTCTCTCTCTCTCTCTCTCTCTCTCTCTCTCTCTCTCTCTCTCTCTCTCTCTCTCTCTCTCTCTCTCAGTTTTGTATCTGTGTGCCAGTGAGTGATTACACTTTTGCGACCCTATAAATATCATGATTTAACGCGGATAACAAAAGGCTATCGAGTGCAATATAGCTACAAGTTTTCGTGAATAGTCAGTGATTAGTTTGAGGTCGGAGAAGTGGGATAAAACGTCGGCATAGAATAGTTATCTTGTGAATTACTAAAAATCTAATCAAGATGGCTATGTACAACACGGGCAAGGCTTGGAGAGACATCGCTGGACTCAGCAAAAATAAATTCCATGAGTTGGCGAAACAGGAGCTCGACCGTCTGATAACAGAGGTCACTAGTAACGTCAACCAATGTGACGAAAAAATATTCGCAGACATATTGAAACAATATGATCCAATAAACTGGAGCAAATCTGCGGAAAACATCAGCAAAATAATAGAAGAAATTCCAAAGAAAATCCAAGTGTTAAAGAGACTTATAAAGAAAGTCTATATCAATCAACACATTCCATCAAAGAACAATAAGAAGTCCAATATGGTGAATATGCTGATTGATGCAATGGGAAAAAGAATGCCAAAATGGTGTAATACATGTAAGATATGGTATTCCATTAATAATCCTCAACAATTGATTAGAAAATGTGATGCCTGTCATGTCCCAACACATCCCACATGTGCTGAAATACAGCAAAAAATAAAAAATAAAGACACAAAGGTATTCTGCTCAACCTGCTTAGTCTGGATAGAAAATATAATTAAGTCGAGACTAAATCTGCAAATAGTTGAAGATAAAGAAGAGGAAGAAGAAGAAATAGAAGAAGAAGAAGAAGAAAAAGAAGAAGAAGAGAACAATGAACAGGATATGTGTAAGGATGCAGAAGAAATCATTGATATAACCTATGATGCCATCCAACAACATACTTATGAAGAAATAAATTACCAGATGGAAACAAATAATAGACCCAAGAGACTCTACCCGGACCTACATAATTTTAGGGAAGAGCAAGAACAAGAAAAAATAGAAAAGAAGGATATAGTCTGCAATATGCTGAAAAGAGGGAATTGCAGATTTGGCGAAAGATGCTACTACAAGCATCCAAAGATATGCCATAATTATGAAATATATGGTAAATGTGCGTATTTAGACGGATATGGAGACGAATGCAGAGATCTCCATCCAAAAATATGCAAAAACCTAAAAGAAGGAAAAGGATGCATTTACAACAAAAAATGTCGATATATGCATCCTGCAACCATGAATGAAAGTAAGAAAACTCAGCAAACTGAAAAGAAAAATGAAAGCAAAAAAGAAACAAAAAAAAAGAAACAAAAAAGCAGGCCGTGTATATACCGCGCTTTGAACCAAGAGCCCCAAGATATGAGGCCTTTCAACCCAAACCGGCACCTTTAGAGCCCAACTACAAAGAATGCATCTATAATGCCAGGGGTTGGTGCAGATATGGGGACAGTTGCAGGTATACACACACAAATAAATATGAAGGCGAAAGAGCAAATATAATAGAAAAGTTGGATTTTTTAATGGCAGAATTCCGGGAAATGAAGAAAAGAACATCATATCAGAACAGGAAGGAAGCATGGGAGAATCCATATTATTACCAATATTAAATAATGGGGATGAAACACAAACCATAATAGTAATGAATGCACAGGGTTTAGTCACGAGTAACTCTAAAAGGAAAATAGAGTTCTTAGAAGAACTAACCCAAATTGAAAAAATAGATATATTAAATATAAGTGAAACATGGTATTCCCAAGAGACTGGCAGTGATGACCAGATAAAGGGTTTCCAAACTTATAGATCAGACAGAAAAAATAGGAATCAAGGGGGAACCGCAATATATGGAAGAGACATAAATCAAGGAAAAGTATGTGAAAAATACAGCAACACAGAATGTGAATTGATTGCGGTAGAATTTGGATTTGAAAAACTAATGAATATTGTAGTTTACAGACCCCCAAACACTAAGGAGTTTGACATAATAATAGAAAAAATAGATGATATATGTAGAAACCATAAAGACTGGAATATACTCCTATCCGGAGATTTTAACTTTCCTTTCGTGGATTGGAAAGAACGGATAGAAGAAAGTGGTTGTATGTATACATATAAAAAAGATAGTAATAGTAGCGCAGAAGATAAGAGGCAATTTGAAAAGCTTCAAGATATGCTATTAGAACATAATATGCAACAAATAAACCACATTCCAACAAGAAAGGAAAATGTCCTAGATCTAGTATTTGTGAATGAGGTGAATTATGTTAAAGAAATAATAGTGTATAACACGGGAATTTCAGACCACAATGTCATAGAATTGATAGTTCATTCCAAAGCAAGTGATCACAGAATTAATAAAAGCACAAAACTTTGGGAAGGATATGGAAAATATAACTTTTACAGTAAGAATATAAAATGGTCAGAAATAAATGAAGAACTGAATAAAGAATGGAAAAATGTATTTATAAGTGATAATATACAGGTAAATACGGATATACTGTACAAAATACTGGAGAAAATTGTTGAAAAATATGTACCGAAAAAAAACAATAAACAAAAGACGTGCATACCAAGAGACAGAAGGATCTTATTTCAGAAAATTAAAAAGTGGAAGAAAAATCTTGCAAAAGAAAAAAATTTGTGGAAAATGAGGGAAATAAAATGTAAGATAGAAAATGCAGAACAAAAGATTATACAGTCGAAAGAAAATGAAAAAAGGGACTTAGAAGAAAGGACACTTCAAAATATAAAAAGAAACCCCAAAGTACTTTACTCCTATGCAAAAAAGATGAATAAAAGGAGAATAGAAATAGGCCCTCTAAGAATTGAAGGACGGCTAATGAATGAAAAAAAGGAAATATGCAACATATTAGCAGAAAAATATAAGAGTGAGTTCACGCCAAGAATTGCGAATGAGAATAATGAAACAGAAATGAGAGAAGAAAATGTTGAATATCTAACGGATATAGATATTAATGAAGCAGATATTGTCACGGCTATAAACGAAATTAAAAATGGATCGGCAGCCGACCAGATGGAGTTCCAGCGATTTTGTTAAAAAAAACTGCAAACACTATCGCGAAGCCACTTGCAATACTGCTAAGACAGAGTATAGACATGAGCGAGATATATGTTAAACATAAATTAGCTTATATAACCCCTATCTTCAAAAGTGGATCAAGACTAGAGGCAAGCAATTATAGACCTGTTAGTCTAACATCACATATTATGAAAGTGTATGAGAGGGTAATAAAAAAGAAAATAATGAACCATTTGCTCAAAAATAATTTGTTTAATATGGGTCAACACGGTTTCGTACCTGGAAAAAGTACACAGACCCAACTGATAGCTCACTATGAAAACATATACAATAATATGATAAATGAAAAAGACACAGATGTGATCTATCTAGATTTTGCAAAAGCCTTTGACAAGGTAGACCATAACATATTGGAGAAAAAAATGAGAAAGCATAATATTGTGGGAAAGATAGGAAAATGGGTAAAAGAATTCCTGCAAAACAGAAAACAGATAGTGGTTGCAAATGACGAGAAATCAGATGAAGCCCAGGTAATATCTGGTGTGCCCCAAGGTACGGTATTAGCTGCACTGCTATTTGTTATTATGATCTCAGACATAGACTGTGATGTTGAAAACTCCGTAGTGAGAAGTTTCGCCGATGACACAAGAATAAGTAGAGAAATTACTTGTGATGAAGATAGGAACTCACTACAAAGAGATCTAAACAAAATATATGAATGGGCGGAGATAAATAGGATGGTATTTAACTCCGATAAATTCGAATCAATAAATTATGGAAACAGAGAAGGAATGGTGTATGCATACAAGGGACCTAATAATGAGACAATCACAAACAAGGAAGCAATTAAAGACCTTGGTGTAATTTTAAATAGGAATATGTTATGCAACGACCAAATAGCAACACTGTTGGCTAAATGTAAAGCAAAAATGGGAATGTTATTCAGACACTTTAAAACAAGAAAAGCTGAACACATGATTATGCTTTACAAAACTTATGTGCGTAGTACACTCGAGTACTGCAATGTGATATGGTACCCACACTACCAAAAGGATATTGCGCAAATAGAGAGTGTACAAAGGTCCTATACTGCTAGAATAGAAGAAGTTAAGGACCTTGATTACTGGGAAAGACTGCAATTTTTAAAACTATACAGTCTAGAAAGGAGAAGAGAACGCTACATGATAATACAAGCATGGAAGCAAATAGAAGGAATTGCTGAAAACATCATGGAGCTTAAAGTATCAGAAAGAGCAAGCCGAGGTAGATTAATAGTACCAAAAAGCATTCCAGGTAAACTGAGAAAGGCGCACAGGACATTAATCCACTACGCACCAGCATCGATAATGCAGCGACTATTTAATGTGCTGCCAGCTCATCTAAGAAACATATCAGGAGTGAGCGTAGATGCGTTTAAAAATCAGCTCGATAAATACCTAAGATGCATCCCAGACCATCCAAGACTGGAAGATGCAAAATACACCGGAAGATGTATTAGCAACTCTCTGGTGGATATACGAGGTGCCTCACACTGAGGGACCTGGGGGAACCCAAACAAAAAATAAGGCAATAAGGTAAGGCTCTCTCTCTCTCTCTCTCTCTCTCTCTCTCTCTCTCTCTCTCTCTCTCTCTCTCTCTCTCTCTCTCTCTCATGTGTGTGTGTTTTCAATTGTGGGGTTCTATCATTTTGTTGTTTATTGGTAAACCTGTTAGAATTTAAATCTTCCACTTTGCTAGAAGAAATATCATTTCTATTTGAATGCTCTAAGAATAGATAGCCAACATGGTTTTAGAAAAAAAGAGACCCTGCGTGACAAATGTGTTCGAAATTTTTTCACAAAAAGCAGGGCAATAGACATCATATACCTAGACTTTCAAAAGGCTCTTAAAAAAGTCCCTCATAAAAAAATCAATGGTTAAAATTACAGCACTTGGCATTATTGATTAGCCAGCCGAGTGGATCGGAGATTGCCTTACAAACAGGAAACAGAGTTGTAATCAATGGAAAAGCGTCAGTGGACACCTGTTACAAGCGGGGTACCTCAAGGATCAGTCCTTGACCTATAACTATTTCTGATTTACATTAACGACAGATTTAAGATTAGCTAGTAGAATCGGCAAATTTGTCAACGATACTATTTATCACTGTTATCAAAAGTATGAGAATAACCAGCCTAATGAGTCAAACTCTACTCTTACAAAGCTAGAAGAAAAAAAAATATTTATAATAATGTTGAAAAAAAGAATAACATAAAATGTACATTAAATAGAATGGATATAAATAAATAAATTGAGCTCAACATAGAAATTCAATTCTTATTTAAAAACCTATGTTTCTTAAAAAGAAGTCAAAAACCTAAAAACTGAGAAATTCTCAGTCTGATAAAAGGTCAAGAAAACTTTTCTCATCAAAACATAAATCTTTCTTTCTTTTAAAAACTTTACAGTCACTAAAAATAAGTTTTATATTTGGGTACTGCTTCACTAGGTATGCACATTAAATACTCATGTGTACGTTTTGTGTGACCTATGCGCAATCTGGCTAGAAATAATTATTTCGTCCTCTTTGCAACGACGATTCCCATAAAGAAACAACTGGCTTTAGTTATTCTAACTTATTGCTATCAGATTCGTTATTCCACTGATCTTCCATTTTGTAGTTAGTAAATGCTTCAAGTGGGTTATATAATCTTTCACGGGTAGTGTAAAGACTTACTTTAATAAATTGATTGAAGATTTAGCTGCAGCATCCGCTTTTCTCATGACCCATAATCCAACACGGGCAGGAATCCAACATATTTCTATATTTGCCACACGGGAATAAAACGTGTCATGGACCTCTTTAATTTTCAGTACCAATTGATTCATGTGTAACCCTTTAGGGCTTCTATGTATGGCACGTCTTGACTCAGTATAAATCACAAACTTAAGTTTCAATAATCTCATTTGGTAACATAATGGCTGATAGGTCGGATGTAAATAATGATGCTTCACTGGGTAATGAGAGCTGACAAATTGAAGATTTACAGCCAACCTTTGAATATATTCCAAAGCATGCTGTTTATGGTGACTAGGAACATAACTATATACTCTTGGCATATAATAAAGATGAGAGCATATTTTTGTTTCCTTTATGGTCCAAGTTGGAGGATAGAAAGATGGTTGAATAATGTTCATTCTGATGTTTGCAGCTTGCAATAGCCTATTTTCTCTTATTGGGAAAGGTGGTTCACGATTGTTGATGAATATGTCACTGGGGTTGAATAACTTCTTTGTTGGAAAATTAGTGGTTG
>NC_090732.1:94672194-94684694 GCF_036898095.1 Palaemon carinicauda | reverse complement strand
TGAAATGACACTTTTTTTTTTTTTTTTTTATAAGTTTGTGAATTATGAATATTTGATTTTTGCCGATATGGACGAGGCGGATTTTTCCTTACGCTTTCTATACTTCATATTTTCTATACACAGTCCCCAATCAAATGTTTGATTTTCAGCAGTGTTTTCTTTGATGTGTATGCAACTATTGAGAGCGCTTTCCAGGTTTTTTTTTTTATTTTTATTTTTTTTTGCACCTAATGTTAAATACAAGAAATCATGAAAGGTAAAGATTGAGAGAGAGAGAGAGAGAGGAGAGAGAGAGAGAGAGAGAGAGAGAGAGAGAGAGAGAGAGAGAGAGAGAGAGAGAGTCTTAGTGATAAATGATAGGAGTGGAAAATACTCAATGAGAGAGAGAGAGAGAGAGAGAGAGAGAGAGAGAGAGATGAAAAAATCTCGATATAAGGGAACCATGGTTTTGTCATTTGGAACTTGATAGGCTTGTTTTGATTTAGCCTTGATTTAAGATGAGGAAAAAAAATTAATTTCAAAGTTTCAGTAACTGAAATCATCAATTTCAATCGGGCCATTAGTAT
Organism: Palaemon carinicauda; assembly: GCF_036898095.1. Taxonomy (NCBI): domain Eukaryota; kingdom Metazoa; phylum Arthropoda; class Malacostraca; order Decapoda; family Palaemonidae; genus Palaemon; species Palaemon carinicauda. The sequence goes on along the minus strand of NC_090732.1, from coordinate 94,684,128 downwards.
TCTAGTTTGCTCTCTTGATTCATTAAAATTTACGAAAATTATGAATTTTAATTGCTTGCATCAAAGAGTATTTAGTATTTCCAAATTTCTAGTGTAAACTTGATGAATACCTTTTTGTCATATATTCCCGGTAATGGCATCGAAGGCTGGTGTTATGGGTATAGCTGAAGGGATTTTTATTATTCCTTGACTACTTAATAAATAAGGTAATGGATCGGTTTTCTCAAAATCACCCGAATATCTAAGAGGAATTTACATGCTATTTGGTGGTATTATATAGAGACTGCATAATAATACTAATAAACATAACCAGGAAAGGTGCGTTTTATAGCTTATGCATTAGCCATGTTGTTCAGTGATGTGTTATTTCTATAGAATATTCTTATGTATATTAAGGTTTCTACTGTTAGCGTACTATAAATTTGAGATTCATTTAATTATGGCTTCATTACTCACAAGGACTATAATTACTCCGTCTGCGAATTAATTTCGTTTCAAGGTAGAGTAACACCAGTATAACTTGAGCAACAACCACCAAATGTGAATTAAAGATAACGCTGAACATTCAGTCTTGCCAATCAAACATGGACTTGAGTGATTCCAGGAGGAATTGCCTTTGATTGCTGGATTGTGCCACAGGTTCTAGATATGGATTAGAATTCTACTTCAACGAAATATCTGACACATTTTAGTACGTATTTATGTTATTCATGTCTGGATTACTCCAGAGTTTGAAGGTTGCTAGTAGTAACTATGCAAAAAAAAGTGAATATGTTACAAAAGATTCCCTCCACTAGTTACTGCTAACCTAGTATAGAAAATAAAGGTTGTGTTGGGGTTCGAGTCCCGTTCAAACTGGATAGTTTCTTTAGTGTCGGCAACCTCCCCATCTTTGTAATCTAAAGGTGTGGGGTTTTGGGGAGCCTATGTGTCTTCCTGCTGAGCCATCAACAGCCATTGCCAGGCCCTCCCTGGTCCTAGCAGGGGAGGGGGGGGGGCTTGGGCACTGATGATATATATATATATATATATATGTATATATATATATATATATATATATATATATATATATATATATATAGAGAGAGAGAGAGAGAGAGAGAGAGAGAGAGAGAGAGAGAGAGAGAGAGAGGAGAGAGAGAGAGAGAGAGAGAGAGAGAGAGAGAGAGAGAGAGAGAGATATATATATATATATATATATATATATATATATATATATATATATATATATATGTGTGTGTGTGTGTGTGTGTGTGTGTGTATGTTTGTGGTCAGTCACTAGGGCATCGTCCAGCTAGCCAGGGCAATGTCACTGTCCCTTGCCTCAATCATGCATGACAGGCCTTTAAACCTTTAAAACGTCGACAATGCGGACAACAAGAAAAGATGAGGGCTATTTTCAAGATCTTATGGAGTGGCTTCTAATAGAGCTGAAATACAATGGAACTGAGCCTACCCTTAACCTGACAGAATCTTAAAACATATGTCAATAATGAGTCCACGGTATTATAAGAAGATTATCTATTACGGATTTAGCGAGGTATTAGTTGTAGATATCAAACAACAGCTTGTGGTTGAAGCTTCTTATAAGAGGCGAAGAAACGAGTCACAGAAGTAAATATTCACTCAAAGGATTCAAACTCCAATTTACCTGACATATTTCATAATGCTGATCGGTCACCAACAAGAGCGACATTAGGATGTCGTAGTTAATTCAACTGGTGTTCTCAACCATTCTCTTTTTTATAGATTTGCATGATCCAAAAAATGAGTTTCGTTATAAATTTGTCAAGGTTTGTATAACTTCGAAGGTTTAGGATAAAAATGTGTATCATTGTATGTAATTCACAAGAATAACACTTATTGTGGACTGTATTCTACGTTCAGTCCACTTATTTTGGTGATATTTTTCCCCATTAACTTACAAATCAATATCATTAAATCTAATCTTCTGATTTATTACAATCTATAAGTAGAATCGTAAATTTTAGGTTATTATTAGAACAACTCTAAGACCCAAGGGGCAAGGGACTATAAGTTTATTTATTGTGATCTAATATAATTATAATTTCAAATTTTCTCTTGGGAAATTTCTTTAAAGAATTCTAAAAAACACAGTTTGCTCAAGTGCATTCTTCCATATATGCAAAAAAAAAAAAATACTTATACTCTTAATTAAAGCAGCTTAGAATAAAGTAAAGAGTTTGTTTACTATGTTGGCTTCTTCGTTTAAACATATTTTACATAAAGAAATAGGTGTTAGCAATATATGGTAAGTAAAGATTCGGAACGCAAGCTGTTTATCTGGGAAAAATTGCAGATTTGAATAAAACAGGCGAGAAAACAAATTGAATATTAAAATTCTTGAAAACCTGTTTCCGTAATTCACTAACTCAAATGAGTTCATTCGACTTCCTTTAAAGCTGAATGACATATTCCCAGATTTACCCAGAAATATTCTTTAAACGTGCAACGCAAATACTCCAAACTCTGTACGGATAGACATCTATCCAATGCTGGGCTCTTCAGCCAAAAAGGCTCTCTAACACCTAGAAAAGCCATCAAAATTTCACGAGATTTCATTCTCAACTAAAAGTTGGCAAAACATTTCACATCAAACTCGGTTTGTGAATGATATATAGTCCCGGGATAAATGCTTCCAAACAAAAGCGCGAACCAGGAATAGTGAGAGAGAGAGAGAGAGAGAGAGAGAGAGAGAGAGAGAGAGAGAGAGAGAGAGAGAGAGAGAGAGAGAGATTACATTGAAAAATGAACTTGCAATACACATAGATGATTCTGAATACACCTCTATAAAAATTCCATAACTTACAAAGAGAGTTTAATGATGACTAGATTTAATCACGCAGCAATTCATTTCGACAGAATACCACATTCAGTAAACAAGAGCAACGGTTAAATACGACTTATTGTACAGTTAGTAATTGACATTAAGGAGTTACCACAACTTGAATTACCTAGACTTGTGCTTTTAACTACAATTTTGGGAGAAAATAGTCCATAATTACGTTAATTAGAGGACAGCTTTATGAAAACACGAAATCCTCTTCGTCGTGGGATACAGATTCAGGATGGGAAAATGTATGTTATACACCTGTGATGAAAGGAACATAAAATCATTGTCTTTCAAATAACCAATAGTCTTTTCAAAGGATTAAGGAACACGTGAAAAAGATATCATAACAGAAGGGTACGAATGGAGAGAAGGTTCAGGTGAGTATACATACATACATACATATATATATATATATATATATATATATATATATATATATATATATATATATATATATATATATATATATATATCAGTATGAATATACAGTAAATATGAAATATATATATATATATATATATATATATATATATATATATATATATATTCAGTATGAATATACAGTAAATATAAATTATGTATGTATATATATATATATATATATATATATATATATATATATATATATATATATATATATATATATATATATATATATATATATATAAATTGGAAGCGGCATAAGGGGTAAGTGAAAAAGATCTTAAATAGGATAGCTATCGGAAAACATCAAAATCCTAATAAAGACAAATTAAATAAAATAGCAGAACAAGCCAAACCAATAAATAAACTAAAAACCCAAGACATTCGTAAACACAATCAGACAAAAATTGAGGAACCACAAGAAAGGAAGAAGTATCTAATTGGTGAAAAGAAGACTTGGAACAGGGTGTCAATGGAAATGATAAATATTGCAGAGGATTTCTAAACAATGCTATACAACAGTGATATAAAAAAATAACTTTGTCAATAGAAACAATGAAACACCTGAGTCGGTACCAAAAGTAACCGTAGGAGAAGTATAGAAATTATTAAAAGACATGAAAAGAGGGAAAGCAGCAAGAGAAGATGGCCTAACAATTGATTTAATAGTAGATGCAGGAGATTCCATAGTAGTAAAATTCGCTGAACTTTGACAAAATGTTAGCAAGACTACTCTATACATACAGCTTGGAATAACATTATCATTATATCAACTCAGAACAGGGGATACAAAAAAAAACTGAAATATTACCGAACAATAAGTTTACTCTCAATAATTTAAAAAATGGCCGAATAGAAAGAAAGCTAGAATTTAATCAACCAGGAGAGCAAGAAGGTTTTTGAAGTAGGTATTCAACAATTGACCATATCCATAAAATTAGCCAGCTAATGAAAAAGCCAACCGAGTATGACAAACCACTATGTATTGTATTTATAGACTATGAGAAAGCTTTTGATCGTGTCAAAACTTCAGCAGTAATGAAAGCTCGTCAAAAGTAAGGAATAGATAAATCTTATGTTAAAACACATAAAGACCTCTACAGTATATGACAAGTTCAGAAATCTAAAACTACATAAAGATGATGAGAAAATTCCGATTGAGAAAGTAGTTAGATAGGGAGATATACCAAAAAGAAGGTTTTAAGAATTTATATTGGGAAAATATAAGAACTGAAATGAAAGGGGAATATCTTTACAAATTATGAGTTGCAGATGACATAGTTCTATTTAAAGATGATAGAAAATTTGAATACAGAGGGCAGAAAAGTACAGTAGGACTGAAAATGAAAAAATAAAACTGGGATAATGCTTGGTGAAAATGCAGAGAGATTACAAATATGAGTTAAGGACAAACCTGTAAAGATTGTTAATGAGTATATGTACTTTGGACAGACAGTAAGTTTTTTTCCCAGGACGTGACACTGCAATTTAAGGAAGAATAAGAACGACATGGAGAACTTTTGGTAAACAAAATGAGATTATAAAAGTAAAATGCCACTTTCTCTAAATAGAAAAGTATATAATCAGATGGTCCTCCCAGTAGTAATTTAGGCATTAGAAACTTGAAACCTTACTAAAATCTTAAAAAAACCGGCTCATTAAAACTCAAAGAGGTATGGAAAGAATAATGATGGGATTAACAATAAGAGACAGAAAAAAGGACAACATTGTTACGAAAGTAAAATAAGGTAGAGGATATGCTAACAACAAGAAAAAGAAAATAGACATGAATAGGATAATTGCCTCTGCCTGTAAATCATATGTACATAGAAATACAATATTCATACATTCAATGCCTAATTTATTGATTTTATAATGTTTTCAGATGGGATTTGCGAAATAATTGAGAATCAGGACTGAAAATTATAAGAATATCTTTTTCCTCAACTAAGCTGCTACAAGAGGTAGCAAAGGGAGATAAAAACGGCAACAGCCGAGAGTAAGAATTTATTTCACCTCATAAGTTCATTTTTTCTGTCAGATACTTTTACTGGAGCTGAAATAGGTCTAGTCCCACTATTGCAAAGTAATGTTAGTTTTTTTTTTTTTTTCGACTGCCATAAATATAACATACTGGTAGCATTCACCAGTTACATTGTAATTCAACGGTTCTACATTAAAAAATTTCTCTCTCTCTCTCTCTCTCTCTCTCTCTCTCTCTCTCTCTCTCTCTCTCTCTCTCTTCTCTCTCTCTCTCTCTCTCTCTGTTTATATTATATTATATATATATATATATATATATATATATATATATATATATATATATATATATATATATATATATATATCTTTACATATATGTGTGTGTATGTATGTGTGTGTTTGTGTTAATTTTGGGGGGTCAAGTTGCAGGATACAAATGGACCTCAAAGACAAAGAAAAAAATGTTCATGCTTGAATGCATCTTTGCACCGGTTAGATCAATCAGACATTGATAAAGCTATATCATACAGAAACATCCTGCGTAAGCCAATCATTCATTGTCGAATGTCAAAATAAAAAATAATAAAAAAATATACCAGTAATAGATGATTTAATGAAATCTGAATCACTTGTGATTTTAAAACACAATCTGCTCGTACCAATAGTTGCCCATGTAAGCTCTTTTAGTTGGAATTTTCCTTATTCTTACCTATTGAAAACATGATTTCAAGTAATAATAATATTCCATAAATACAAATGATCTCAAAATTGTCCAAGCAAAATTTTCCCTTTAAAAAAAAAAAACGGGGACATCTCAAACCAGACGGAAGGAGAAAAGGTGGGTGTCCTATGCATTCCCACAGGATGTTTTGTCTCGGTCTCTATCAATCGGTAACAGATGAGAACCAGAATTTAAAAAATATGGAAAAGAGAAGTCCTAAAAGAATTTTTCACTTGCTTACAGAATTTCTCTCTGCATCGCTGCTCCTCATGCAACATTTCAAAATGCCATACTGAAGGGCTTGAGCGAGTCCCTAGAGTTTTATCCACAGAAGAACACTGTCCTGGCATTTTTACTCCTAAACGAAAGGCAGGAAACCATCGGAATTGCAGCTTTCCATTTATCTTTCATATTTTTCATAATATATATATATATATATATATATATATATATATATATATATATATATATATATATATATATATATATATATATATATATATATATATATATATATATATATATATATATATATATATATGGGCTAGCGCCATGTCGTCCTGATGGAAGTTCCTCAATGGAAGCTTTTTACTTAGGATATTTCTGCGAGTGATAGACCAAAGAATTTTACCTTAAAGGTATCACGGAGTTCTAACATCCGGAGCGAATATCTCGAGAGATATCGTGTATAAATCAGCCATGGCTAGAGATAACCTTGTCTCAAAGGATATATATATATATATATATATATATATATATATATATATATATATATATATATATATATATAATGTGTAAGCTATAAATGGCATGAAAACAATGACGTTGAAAATTATCATATACTTGCAAATATGTGCTCTTCAACTTTAACACTACCTTCCACGTGATCGAATATGGGTATCATCTGGATGAATTTCATGAATTCGGTATTAAAAGTAATAGACTCTTCTGGCCGACAGAAAGTCGTTCCTCGAGGTAATGCATTTGGATAAACTTTTAGTTGTTCCTATAAAGTAAGATAGCATGATATGCAGATGAAGCAACTCTTTCTGTTCAATCCTAATACAAATAAAGAATCAGCTTCTCTTAGTACTGTAAAGACTTTGAACAAATCACAGAGCGGATGAAGCTGGACATCAGCACAGGTAAGAATTTATTCATTACTCAATCTCTTATCATGCGGCTACTACATAATTTGCTGTACATGGTAAGTTGAAGTGTTGCTTATTAACATTTGATGGAAGGCATAGGTTAAACAAAATAAAGATATAAAAATCGTGGCACTTAAAATGCATATTATCTGCTGTACAGTGGCCAAAAAAAAAAATCCTTAGTCTTCTTTCACGCATCATTGTTATTAGTGATTTACACTGTATTCATTTATATTCATTTTTCAATCACAAATATTATATCATTATGCGGGGTGTATGGAGGTAGCCTCTCCTGACAATCATGTTATGTTTAAAGTACTTCTAAGGGGTTGTCTTTTAATGACCAGGCATTAACCACTCCTCTTCCGGCTTAGCACTATTATTTCAACAGAACGTAAAAACTTGATAGTTTTCATTGTTTGTAAATTACAATTCTGGGTCAAATCCCTCTAAATTGAGAATTAGGTTTTCTACCTTTTAGGTATAATCAAATTAATGCCTAAAAATTACCAGTAATGTTGAATGGTAAACGACTGTATATATATATATATATATATATATATATATATATATATATATATATATATATATATATATATATATATATATATATATATATATATATATATTTATATATATATATATATATATATATATATATATATATACTATATATATATATATACTATATATATATGCTATATATATATATATATATATATATATATATATATATATATATATATATATATATATATATATATATATATATATATATATATATATATATACTATGGCTCGTGTCTGGGAACCAAACATATAATATGATATATATTATGACTGGCAAGCTAAACAACCTCTCGGATTCCAAACTCACCGTTTGCTTTTACATTACATCTATTACACTTGGAAATATTAATATCCGAACTCTGACACAGTTATATAACTCCCAGACAACAATATATAAAACACTGAATATCCAAAGGTCTCTTAAGTACACTCAAAACAACACTTGGTAATTATTCTTAAGACGTATTCAAACAAACTCTTGCTACGATTTTTTATATGATAATATATTCTATATAAATTACAACACTTTGAAAGAATTTACATAAAAGAAATAAATCACTGGAAATATTAAGTCTGAAGAAAACTTACAGTAGATTAAGACAAAAATATTACCATCTGAAAATTATATAATCATTTGACTTTAAATATTAAATCTGAATAAACCTCACACTAAGACAAAAGAAATAATACTTATGAAAATTATACAATCTGAATACAATATTTAAGTTTGTTACTTAACAGAAATAGATAACCAGATCACGATACAAATATCTTTCACCTTCCTACAAGGCCGTTTATAAAAAATCTAAGAGAATTTTTATAAGTACTCACTATGTCCGTCACACCAAAACTTCGATATTTCACTGAACACTTTTTTAAAAATACATTGCAACACGAGACGGCTCTCTCAGTCAGCTAGCTCTGCCAACCCTTTGTCCCCCAAAATCAAAAAAAAAAAAAGATAAGATCTATCACTAGGTTTTTCAGGAAAATTCCGAGGCACATAGCACAATATCAGTATTGCGCATTTTCTCACAAACATTACACAATACCTCATAAATATATAAAAAACATTTACATAAGCCTTTGTTCATATCTTGTATGGGTTACATAACACTCTAAAACAGTTTACGTAAGGCTTTGTAACAAAAATACATGAAATAAAAAGTTAATTCTTAAAAAATAACGTAAATTTACATAGACTGGCTTGAATGAAGAATACAAAGAAATTAACGACGAATGTCTTACGTTAATTTACATAATAAACTTAAATCTACCCGAGAGGAACTCATCTTCAATGCACAAAAGAAATATATAAATAAATAAAAAATAAACTATTGTATTTACTCTACACTTAACCAGCTTTGTAAGAATATATATATATATATATATATATATATATATATATATATATATATATATATACATATATATACTGTATATATATACTGTATTTATACAAATGTGTACATATAAATATATTATACATATAAAGGTATATATAAATATATTTATATATATATATATATATATATATATATATATATATATATATATATATATATATATACACATATATATATACTGTATTTATATAAATGTGTACATATAAATATATTATACATATAAATGTATATATGTACATATATATATATATATATATATATATATATATATATATATATAAATGTATATAAATAAATACATATATATATATATATATATATATATATATATATATATATACAAACACACACATATATATGTATATATGTGTGTATATATATATATATATATATATATATATATATATATATATATATATATATATATATATATATATATATATATATATATATATATATATTCATAAATAATTTAATATATAAATATATATATAAATATATATATATATATATATATATATATATATATATATATATATATATATATATATATATATATATATATATATATATATATATATATATATATGTTATCTTCAAGCTTTTCATGAAACACTAGTCATTCATTCCATTCAGGTCATGTTCTTTAATCAACCCTTTTGTTGTTGGACAACTGGACATCCTTTTTAATAAACTGTTCATAACAAGAAATGACTGCTTGATATCATGACAGGATATGCTTGCCCATGACAATCATACGTTGGGTAAATAAATATTCGTTTCTTTTCTCTGGAAGGGAGATCTTACTTTTCATTAGATTTTGTTACAATTTGAAAGCTACGATAAAAAATCTAACAAAACATTTTTCAAATTATTTCTAAACTATCATGTTCACTCACGATTGGTTATCATATGGATCATGAGTAAACAGATACGAGACATGAGAATGTTGTCATCGGTCCACAGATACAAAATATAAGGCCAGAGTTCGTCTATTTTAAGACAGCCACTTTGGGCACATCTATCAAAGGAATTTAAAGGGTGCAAGTGCACTATCTCCAAAATCTGAGCAAACGAGTGATTGTGTAGATGGCAGAAGACGCTACAACTCTCTTGACTGAGATATAACACCGCAGCAAAAAGCTTTATAAAACCTCACCAAATTGCCTTGATAAAATGGAAATGGTATAATATAAGAGGAGAAAACACTCGCTGCTTTTCATATTTGTTCGCTTAAAGATTCCTTTCTCAGACTAATAGCATTTCAGAACATTCTAGAATACTACAACAGAAAGATAAATTAATAAATAAACTGTAAAATTTACAAATAAAATCCAAGGTAGTTTAGCTAATAATAATAATAATAATAATAATAATAATAATAATAATAATAATAATAATAATAATAATAATAACAATAATAATAATAATAATAATAATAATAATAATAATAACACGGTTTTTTCGCAATAATTTTGTATCTATGAATTTCATAAATATAACGCTTATTCAGAATGCACATTATATCTACACATAAATTTTGACTATATTCTGCATTATGTGGGTTGAATAAATTTGGTACTTATAATGTAAAAGTGATGTTTTTTGAAGACGGGCCAACTTACTCTGAGAAAAGGTATCGAACGCACTCGTTACGTAACCTATGACGGCATTTCTTCCCTCTTTCTCGATCGATGATTGGCTATACGTAACGAAGGCTATACCTCTGCCAACAATGACACAAAAGTGGAAATAAAAGCAAAGCAGTACACCTTTATGAACTCTGAAAGCTCTCCACTGATAATTTTCATAATGAACAAACCAACAAAATATGTTAATAAATACAAAAACACTTCGATTAATAGTCTAACTCCCAAAATAAGTTTCCTGAAAAATTACAGTCTACTTTATAGGTCATAATCAGATTGACAAGGTGTAAGGTTAGTTGGTAATTTTCAAAAACGTAGTAGACAAGCTTGATTTGATGACTGCTATATCCAATGTCAAGCAATTTTTATTTATTGTCTATCTACCTAAATATTTACTGAAAAAAAAAGCCGGTACCGTATTTTGGCTTTAAACCTTCACCAATAATTATCGTCAGAATGATGACTTCATGAGGCTCCACCCACTTTGGCCTCGTTATAATTCAGGATAACATTAAAGGCTATCATGGGCATTGTTGGATTATAAAATTTAAATTCTGGCTATAAAAACTCAATTCTCGAGTAGTTGTAAGAAGTGCTAAATGATCCTCAAGGATCCCAGCAGTTGGCCTAAACGTTTAATTCATGTATACTATTGTTGCGGCACTACTGCTACAGTAGTATTACTACACTAGCACAGATACCCCACCCACATTTATGTATCGTTCCGCCATTCATAAAGTCTTTGTCATGTTTTTTCACTATGCAATAAGCCATGGCCTCCTCAGAAATTAAGTTTAACATTAGATGATAGGTTATTTCATTAAGCTGACAAATTATGGCAACTGGGTATGTTATTGCCGATGTTGAAGCTAAAGATAAAGTATGGTATCATTCCTTCATTGCATTATCATCTTTACTACTATTTGTTTGGCTACATGTAGTAATTATTTTAAAGGATAAATGAATTATGTTCACTTTACTTCTATAAATTCCCATTAGATGTACAAATAAAACTCCTAAAACTATTCATGATTTATTTACAAAATGCAGTCATGCCCAAAACATAGCCAACACGGTCGTACGGCCTAAGAAGAAGGAAAAAAATTATATCGGATGATCCGTTGGTCTAATGGAGATTTTTGCACAAAAATCTTATTTTAACAAAAATAGATATATA
>NC_090732.1:94629694-94667194 GCF_036898095.1 Palaemon carinicauda | reverse complement strand
AGGACTGAAATGGAATATGATTAAAACTAAGACAATGTTCAATGAAAATGCAGAGGGAAAACAAATAAGAGTTATAGACGAGCCTCTGGAGATTGTTAATGAATATTCATACTTATGACAGACAGACAGTAAGTGTTTGCCCAGGAAACAAGACCGAAAATAAAGAAGGATAAGCATGGGATGGAGAGCATTTGGGAAGCAAAATAAAATTTTGAAAAGTAAAATTACACTTTCTCCAAAAGGAAAAGTATTCAATGAGTTAGTACTGCTAGTATTATAACTTGTACATCAGAAACTTGGAGCCTTATTAATGCCTTAGAACATAAGCTAGTTACAACTCAAAGAGCTATGGAAAAAATAATGATGGGAATCACACTAAGAGAAAGAAAAAGAGCCACATGGATACAAGAGCAAATTAAAGTAGATTATATTCTAACAACTTGTAAGAAAAAGAAATGGACATGGGCAGAACATATAATGAGAATGACAGACAATAGATGGACATTAAGAATAACAGAATGGGTCCCTAAAGATTGTAAAAGTAGCAGAGGAAGGAAGAGAAAGCGATAGATCGACGAACTAAGGAAGTTTGTGGCGTGGATTTGTACAGAAAGAGCATAAACAGACTGAAGTGGAAGGACATGTCTGAGGCCTTTGTTCTGCTGTGGACTAGTAACGGATGATGATGATGATGATATATATATATATATATATATATATATATATATATATATATATATATATATATATATATATATATATATATATATAAAGCGTACGCTCTGATAAAAACCAGCAAATCTCAAAAAGTCTTAGGAAAATTTGCTGTCTTTGACGCATCATGAATTCCTAGGTAGGGTGAAATGTCTTTGATATTTATTCATAAGCTGAGAATTGAACGGTGCGTTGTTGAATCCAAAGAGCTGTATATTGTTTTCTTTTATCTTTTGTGTTGATAGATCCCAAATAGGGACTTTCCCCTCATCTGTCCTTTCTTCAATGACACTGTTTACTTTTCTGTGATTCCAGGCTGGCATATTTCAAGTTACTAGAGTTCAAACCATCATTTGCTTGTAATTACAGTCTTTGATTTACAAAATATTATCAAAAAAATGTTATTCATAAAAAAAAAAAATCGCAAATTGAGTAAGTTCGTGATTTCTATATAATGACAGATAATTGACTTTTGTCGTTACTACACAACGTTATTTAATTTATATATTTTCTGCAATGTAGGAAATACACATGTAGTGTCTGCAATCTCACCATCCTTGTGAGCTAGGGATGGGGTGTTTGGGAGACCCTGTGGATCTACGTGGAGAGTCATTAGCAGCCATTGACTGGCCCTCCCCTGATTCCTACCTTGATGGACAGGTAGGTTGAGCGCTTATCATAATATTATGGTCTGTCACTACGGCATTGTTCTGTCCCTTGTGTCAGCCATTGATGAGCGATCTTTAACCTTTTAAACCAATATCATGTGCAAAAAAAAAAAAAAATAAATAAATAAATAAAATAAATCAGAGACAATGCCAGAAGAAATCCGTTTTGTAAATCTTTCACCACAATTACTTCATGATCGATTTTCACTTTAAGCCCATGAAATAAGATCAGCAAATAAATGAAGACCGCGGCCATCTCTTCATGTTTACCCTCAATCTGGGTTTATGAAGAGCCAAATCCCAGTAATTGTTAAATGGGCTTCGCAGAAATATAAGAATTTATTTCAGACTTTCACCAATCAAGATCTCACTAAAATACATGATTAGTACTTTATTCTTTTCATTTGTATTTGTATGAATGAAAATAACTTGTCATGTTGAGAAACTCTACGCAAATGCAACACCACTAGGTACTCTTAATTTCCTTTCCCTACATCCATGATAATAAATATTTGCAATGAAATTATTGAGATAAAAATCGGTAATAAATAAATCATACCTCCGGCGTGAGTTACGGAAAGCTTAGTTCTAAACGTTAATTCTCACTTTTCTCAATAGTACAATTCATAGGTGTTGATACTTGATAAAAAGGTTCGAAAGATTACATGAAGGAGAGTTTTCTAAATTTATTTCTTATTTAGAATATAATATTTCATTCGTATATACTTGGGCCACTTGATGTTATTCATTTTCACTCGTAAGTGCTTATATGCATGCACAAACACAAATTATAAATGCATATATTCATATACATTATATATATATATATATATATATATATATATATATATATATATATATATATATACATTATATATATATGTATATATATATATATATATATATATATATATATATATATATATATATATATATATATATATATATATATATATATATATATACTGTATATACTGATGTTCCAATTAGCGGAGTTGTAGAGCCTAGTTTCAGTTAATTTCAATAAATCTGAGCGGAAAGTGTCTTTTACGCGCGCGCGCGCGCACACACACACACACACACACACACACACACACACACACACACACACATATATATATATATATATATATATATATATATATATATATATATATATATATATATATGTGTGTGTGTGTGTGTGCATGTGTGTGTGTGTGTATATACTGTATATATAGTGTGTGTGTGTGTATGTATGTGCGTAAGTATAAAATCAGGCTCTTAGAAAGTGTTTACTAAAAGAAAGTTTGTCTTTTAATATAATTGTGTCTAGATGGAATTTTCAATTCTTATATATAACGATATTGTTTTCTTTTACCATAGCTGCACAGACGTGGATGTTTCACTAAAAATTAGTTTCCATTGGGTTCTATCATTATTAACTTGAATATTTCCCAATATCGATTTCCACTCCATCATTTTCATATATTCTCAAAGGGTTACTTGGCGACTTATTTTTTTTATTTCCATCCTGAAGGATATCATACAAAATATAGTCTTCACTACGAATCAATCAATAGGTGTTCATTCAAGCAGCATCCATAAAAGTGATTAGCCTACCGTGATGGGTAATATAAGTGAGATGATAAAAATATACAGTGAATTAAATTTTCCTCAAACATAAAATAGAAAATGAGCAAATAGAAATATGGAAACATAATCACATGAAATCTATACAAGCCTTTATAATCATTCATATATACATATTCACACACACACACACACACATATATAAATATATATATATATATATATATATATATATATATATATATATATATATATATATATATATATACATATATATATATATACATATATATATATATATATATATATATATATATATATATATATATATATATATATATATATATATATATATATATATATACTGTATATGCAAGTGTATGTATATGTATATCATAGACATCTTGAAGGAAGGACTGCCCACTGTGCCACTCGGGGTTTGGAACTTGGGTACTAGAGTTATATTGAGTGTATCTCTAAAATTGTTGCTAGACGGTCTAGAAAACTGATCACGGTGTCAAAATGGTATTTTTGAGGGTGGTAGATTCAATGATACTAACGTAAATGTAAATAAGTCAAATAGCATAATTTGGCTGAAAATAGCCTAAAATTGCCTTAGGGTGGGCTAAAAGAGTGATTTCAGCGTCTATTTAGGGTATCTGATAAGTTCAATGGTTTGATCATTAATGCCTGTAAAAATCATATTTAAGGTCAAAAGGTCAACTTTTCAGAGTTAAGTAGCATAAATTTGCTGAAAAATATAATAAATATCGCCTGTAGTTGAGCTAGAAGAGGGATTTCGTGTCTAAGGCAGCACTAAATTGAAAGCCAATAAATATGAACATCCTGACAACCATCAATGGATTTCTACACAGCATTGTAAGTTTAAAGAAGTGCATCATATACTCCAAAGCCAATTTGCACACTAGGGAACCTTCTGAATACCTATTTAGACGTTTTGCGAATAGCCATTGAAAAACTTTAGATAATATGGGAGTTATGGAAATTATTCAACAATCAGCAGACCTCGAGCTACCACAAACAATTCTCCAGCAAATGTATAGAACATCTTGCTTACTAGCAAAAAATAAAAGTCAACTTAAGAGCAATGAAATAAATCATCCTTATATAAAAAGGAAAAATACCATTTCAGTTTGCATCTAAATAAGCATCAAAGTCCTATAAAAGACAGCCAGACTAGTTATCTTAGCCTCAGATAAACAAGAACATGGAAGACTTTGTTTCTCATCGCTCTGCTTACTGTTTAACACATCAATCAAAATGGTTGTCTTTGGATTTGGATAGTGAGTGACAAGGTTACTTGGTTTAAGCAAAGGAAGAGCTGTTGAAGTCTACATCCACAAGGGCAGATTTAAGGGTAGCCCATTATTTATGGTCCTATTATGGTCTCTATTATTTTTTCGCAATTGATGAGGTTCCTATTTCTCAAAATAGTAGCGTTTGCAATCATCATTGAACTAGGGTTTGTCCCTGATTCGATATCTTAACACACAAGAGAGGATACGCCTATCAATAATGTTAACCATATTTTCCTTTAAAAGAGCAACAGGCTTAACCCCTTTATAAATGTAATCAATTCAAACGCTAAATATCACTCAAAACTCCATTCCATCCTCATTAGGATTTACATATATCTTTCAAAAGTATGACACATTAGGAACAGGACGCCTAGTCTTAATTTCTAACGAAACTAAGGCATTTTCAGACGTACAAGTTGAGGAAGCAACGAAGCTTTTCATAACACCAGGGGAATCATTCTATACCAGATCCAAGGAATTGTTGTTACCTCCGTCAAGGAGGTTATGCGATCGAGTCGGTTTATTTATTTGTCTGTGAATATTTCTTTGTGTCTGTCGACAGGATTACGTCAAAACTACTCTACGGATTTTGATGAAATTTTTACCGAAGATAGACCTTGGACCATGGACGACCCCATTGAATTTTGGATCTGATCCGGATCCTAGTTTATTTGTATTTTTTCGCCATTTTAAAGATAAGATCAAAACTACTCCACGGATTTTGGACAAAATTTTCACCTATGATAGATCTTAGGTCATGGACGATGATTTGGATCTGGGTCCACATTCTAGTATATTCATTTGTCAGTGTTACACGTCTGTGGACAAGATTACGTTTAAACTACTCGACGGATTTTAACGGACCCCATTAAATTTTGGAGATGATCCGGATCCAGATCCGAATTAGCATTTTTCGACATTTTAAAGATAATATGAAAACAAATTGACGGATTTCGACGAAATTTCCACCTCAGATATATCTTAGGCCATGGACGACTCCATTAACCTTTGACGGGGGTCAGAAATCTCTATCTCTTTTATTATTACTATCATTACTAGCGTAACTACAAACCTAATTAATATATATTTATATATATATATATATATATATATATATATATATATATATATATATATATATATATATATATATATATATATATATATATATATATATATATATATATATATATATATATATACAAGCTATATGGCACCAACTAGAAAAGCAGCACAGGCCGGGAACAAAATTAAATTAAAGTAATGAATAAACTATAAATAAGAAAAATATAAATGATAATATATGCTAAGGTAAGTGACAACGTTGAACATATCTGTCATAAATTAATTATGGAATGAGACTTTTGTAAACCTCTTTACCAGAAAAGTACTTGCAGCAAGTTTGAACTTCTTAAGTTCCACTGATTCAACTACCAGATTATGAAAATTACTCCACGATTTGGTCACGGGTGGATAAAACTTTTAAAATACTGAGTACTATTGAGCCTTATGATGGAGAAGTCAAGCCTGTTAGAATTAACTGGTACTCAATACTACGCACAGGATGGTACAATCTGGGAAAATATGAATGCAAAGGACTTGTATTTAGCCTCACTAAGTATCACTCACAGCTTTTAAGTCGTGGCAACCAGTAGGCAAAACCGAATGGTAAACACTGATATCATCAAATGAAAAATGGGTATTTCATTTATCTTCTTCTACCTTAGCCATAGTGGTAAGAAGATAATCAAAGTTGGAATCACTCAAATTTGGATTCCGATAGATAGATCAAAAATACACTTTAATGACCTGAATCTTCTGATTTTTAGTTATTGCATGACTTAGGAAAAACAGGATACTCGGTCCTAATAAACACCACCATCACTCTTGCCCTAAGAATGGCATCCTATTTCAATCTTATTGAATTGTTAAAACCTGAAATGATAAACATTTTAGATATCATACTACCTGGATGCAATTGTAAGGTCTCTAATAATGCTACGTAGCCCACGAATATTGCAATACACTAAAACGACGCAAGCGCTGTCTAGGATGCACTGTTAATGTTTTTTAACAATATCTGCGGACAAAATAAAAGTAAAAATAAATAAAAATTAATAAATATGTGTATATATATGCATATATTATATATATATATATATATACATATATATATATATATATATATATATATATATATATATATATATATATATATGCACGACTATATAAAAATGTATAAATTTAAACCATTGACCAAATAAAAGAAATTATCTGACAGATTTGGTCAACAAGGCGGATAGCTATTCAACTAAGGAAACGTCAATTGCGATGGCATTGAAATGAATATCCTAGATAAAGATAAAGGAAAAGAGAGTTAAACCACAAGGTATCCTTGGCTCCTCTATCAAGCTTCATATATATATATATATATATATATATATATATATATATATATATATATATATATATATATATATATATATATATATATATATATATATATATATATATATATATATATACACACACACACACAGTACATATGTGTCTATGTGTAAATATATGTTATTATATATATCTATGTTATTATATACATATATCTCTACATATATATATATATATATATATATATATATATATATATATATATACATATATATGTGTGTGTGTGTGTGTGTATGTGTATATATATACATATTAGTGACGACTAAAACTTTAGATAGATATGCATACACGAACCAATCTCTCACCGGGATATGACTAGTCTCTCTCCACCCTACCCTTGGGAGAGCTGAGCATGAACGGTAGAAATATATATATATATATATATATATATATATATATATATATATATATATATATATATATATATATATATATATATATATATATATATATAGCATGTATACAGTACAGTATATATGCACATTAATTCGATACACATCCGTAAAATCAAAGCTGAGAATCCTGAACAACTTTTCAAGTTATCTCTAGTACTCAACTATTTATCTCTTGTATGGTTGCTGTGGATTCAGAAGTTGTGTGTGTGTGTGTGTGTGTGTGTGTGTGTGTGTGTGTGTGTGTGTGAACGCCCAAGTGCGTTTGTGTGTGTGTATGTACTCAGTGAGTCAGTAATTGCTGCCCAACTTGAGTTTGTCCTTCACAAGTACCGTTGTTATGTTACTCAAAATTCAGAACGTATACCTCATAACGGGAGACAAGCAATCTTTACATTTACTTCATAGGTCTTTTTCTTATATCAATATCTATGCGAGGAGCATTTCGCCTTATTCATATTATAAAAGCATTCGGCTTATTAGTATTAGGTTGGCCAGGGCACTAGCCACCCGTTGAGATACTATCACTTGACAGTTAGTGGGTCCTTTGACTGAACAGACAGTCTACATTGGATCCCTCCCCCTGGCAACTGATTATTTTTTTTCTTTTCCTACACCTACACCGAAAGGTCTAGCCTATTCTTACCATATTCTCATCTGTCTTCATACACATGACAACACTGAAATTACCCAAAAATTCTTCATTTAAGGGGTTAACAACTGCAATGATATTGTTCCGTGGCTACTTTCCTCTTGGTAAAGGTAGAAGAGATTCTTTAGCTATGGTATTGTGACGAGCCGAGAGAAGGTTGTGACTCAAAGGCAGGATGAAAGCAACTGAGTAATTTTATTACAGAACACTCGCTTTTATATACATAAACTCCATGCATAAAAAGGCATAAAAGACATAACAGGAAATTTCCTGTTCAACCGACACTACACCAGTTAACAGTTAACGGTGAGAAAAACAGACATGTTATTTCAGGTCCTTGTCAGTGCGAGGGGAGAGCGAAGATACAAGCATAATATATACACAAAATGAAATGTCATTACTATGTACAATCGTGTGACACACGGTTGGTACATGGCTCCCTTCCTAAAAATGACATACTGTACATGATAAATAGGGCGCCCTGATCTAAAGAGGCGAACTGTAGGCGGGTCATCTGGCAATGGGATTCATTTTCCCAGGAAAGTATTGAAGGGTGCAATTGTATTCAGCCACGGCGGAGAGATGTCGGTGTTGACAGGCGGACCAGGCGTCAGACTATCGAGTGAAGGCGTGCACCAGAGGCATGTGGTCTGTGCAAATGACAAAGGGCGTGCCTTCTAAGAAATGGCGAAAGTGACGGAAAGCCAAGTGCACCGCCAGCAATTCGCGATCGAAGGTTGAATAACTCGATTTTGCCTTGAACAGTTTTCTGCTGAAGAAGGCCAATGGGCGGGGAGAGTTGTTGACCACCTGCTCGAGTACAGCATCAATAGCGACGTCGCTGGCATCAGTGGAGAGAAGGAAAGGGGCTGGGATAGGAAAAGTGAGAGCTGCAGCGGTTGATAGGGCCTTCCTTGCATTACAGAAGGCCGCTTCTTGAAGGGGACCCCACTTCAGGTCCTTTAGCTTGCCCTTGAGGGAGGCGTAGAGGGGAGCAAGAGTGGCGGCAATGGCTGGCAGAAAACGGTGATAATAGTTGATCATGCCCAAGAATTCCTGCAAAGCTTTGACAGTAGAGGGTGTGGGGAAGTCCTGAACGGCTGCTACCTTCTCAGGGAGGGGATGGACTCCTTCAGGAGTGATGCGGTGCCCTAAGAACGACACTTCGTTGGCGCCAAAGGTACACTTGTTGTACCGGACTAAAAGGCCGTTTTGTTGCAGCCGGTCGAGTACGATGCGCAGGTGACGAAGGTCTTCCTCTTTTGATTAGGAGAACACAAGTATGTCGTCCACATAACATACACAAAAGGGAAGGTCCCTCAAGATACCATCCATGAGACGTTGAAAAGTGGCCCCGGCATTACGAAGGCCAAAACAGGAGTAATTGAAGGTGTATGTACCAAACGGAGTGGTGATGGCAGTCTTGGGGATGTCTTCTGGGTTCATAGGCACTTGATAATACCCTTTCAGGAGGTCGACCATGGAGAAAACCTTCGCTTAGTGCAGGTAGGAGGTCACGTCAGCGATGTTTGGGCAGGGGGTAATGATCCAGTTCTGTTTGCATGTTCAGGCACCTGTAATTCCCGCACGGATGGAGGGAGCCGTCTTTCTTCAGAACGATTTGTAAGGGTGACGACCATGGGCTGGAGGCCTTTTGGCAAATGCCCATTTCCTCCATTTTGGCGAATGTCTGTTTGGCGGCTGCCAATCGTTTCGGTGCCAGACATCTGGGGGTCCCGTCGTCTTGATATGGTGATACATACCGTGCTTGGCAGGAGCAGTGGGCGTTTGGCGAAGTTCTGGACGGAAAACTTCCGGGTATGACGTGAGGAGGTGGGCGTAGGCATCTGTGGGTGCGCTGATGAGGAGAGCGAGGGGTGCGGGTTGAAGAGGTGTCGACAAGTACGGGTGTGCATTGGTGGGCGATATCGACCAGAAGGTGGAAATGAGAGAGGAAATCCGCACCGAGGATTGGCAATGTGACGTCAGTAACAACAAACTTCCAATTAAATTTATCCTTTCCAAAAGATAATGTGAGGTTCTCGTAACTGTAGGTGAGTATCGCAGATCCGTTGGCAACTACCAGGCGGACGTCGGCAGACATACACAGACTACGTCGTGTCCTGAAGAGTTCCCTTGGTAAAAGAGAACGACAAGCACCCGTGTCTACCAAAAATCGCACACCCGTTCCTGCATCATGTAAAAAGAAAAGATTAGAAACAAGGGAGGCCAACACCACGAGCGATGGTCTACTTACATGTTTTTTGGCCACTGACAATCCTTGGCACATTTCTTCGCAGCTGCCCCGAATCTGTTGTGGTAGTAGCAAAACTGCAGTAGATGGGAGGCAGTAAGTGGCTGTAGAAGTCGTTGGTTGGGGAGCGAGCGGGTGGTGGGTGGTGGGTGGATTTGTCGCCGCTTCGTCACGTCACGGGGTAGGCGTGTATGTCCTACGGCATTCACGTCAGTTTCGGTTGATATTGAATAGGCGTCCTCTTTGTCAGGAATGGAGGTATTGATGGAGGTCTTGAAGGTCGTAAAGTGGCTGTCCATAAGGACATCGGCTTTGGTCATCAAGTCCTTTATGGGTAAACTATTGACAGCAAGTATCCAAAGGGCACGAAGTAGATGCACCTCATGAGGAGAGCCGTCTGCGGCAGGTTACAGGCGAGCGATACTGGTCATTTCCCTGAGGGCGACCAAAGCCCTTTGGTCTCCCAACGGTTGTTGAGAGAGCTGAAAAAGCTTTGCTATACGGGCAGCTGGCGACGGCAAGTACTGCTGCAGAAGGTATGTTTTGAGGGCGTCATACGCTATTGGGGTGTCTCCTTGTTCACAAAGCCAGTCGGATATTTCTGGGAAGGTCTCCTCGGGTATCACCGCGAGAACATAATCTGCTTTGGTGGTTGAGCGAGTCACGCCCTTGATGCGAAACTGGACTTCTGCGCGCTGAAACCAAGCAAATGCCTCTCCGCTGGCGAACGACGAAAGTTTCAATGAGGTAGCGCCAACTTCCGTAGAGTCCGCCATAGTACCAGTGACGAAGGGGCAAGGAGGGGGGGGGGGGTGTGTGGAAGGCGGGAGGAGCGAGTCGACTTCCGGGGTCACCAATGTGTCAGGCCGAAAGAAGGTTGTAACTCAAAGGCAGAATGAAAGCAACTGAGTAACTTTATTACAGAACACTCACTTTTATATACATAAACTTCATGCTAAAAAGGCATAAATGACATAACAGGAAATTTCCTGTTCATCTGACACCGCACCAGTTAATAATTAACGGTGAGAAAAACACACATCTTATTTCAGGTCCTTGTCAGTGCGAGGGGAGAGCGAAGATACAAGCATAATATATACACAAAATGAAATGTCGTTACTATGTACGGTTGGTACAGTATGCAGCTCTTCTAGGAGAACGACACTACAAAATCAAACCATTTTCCTCTAGTCTTGGGCGGTGCCATAGCCTCTGTACCATGCCCTTCCACTGTCTTGGATTAGAGTTCACTTGCTTGAGGGTAGCCTACACTTGGGCTTATGGCATCTTGCTTTTCCAACTAGGGTTATGGCCTAAATTATAACAATAACAATACTACTACTACTACTAATACTACTAATACTACTACTACTACTACTACTACTGCTGCTAATAATAATAATAATAATAATAATAATAATAATAATAATAATAGTAATAATAATAATTCAAATGAGTATTTCTTCTTTTATATTCTCACTATATTTGGATTAGGTACTTCTTGACTCTTCGTACGGTTACCGTTTACAGGAAAAATTATTTTGTTAGGTTTTTACTTTTTAGTCTCTCCAGAGTGAACATAATGATTTAAGTTGGTGACATATATCAAACCTGAAGTTGTTAGTAGATAAAAAAAATTTTTAATGATATTTCTGTTTAATTCATTGATTATAGGCAAGGAGACTTGCATTGTATATGCTTCAAATTGTTTTCATACAAAATACTACAAAGAATCAACACGTTTTTTTCAAATTTAACCCACCAAAATTCATGACAAGCATGCCTATTTGTTCACCATTTGGCATGAAACATGCATATGGACGGTAATGTCGTTTACCTTTTTGTAATAAAAAACTAAATTGATGCAATTATTTTACTCATCCTCTGAGAATTACGAAAGAATTTATGGGGAAAAATTCTTGTATCTGAGGGAAATAACATTTTATTGTTGTCAAAAGAAATTTTAAAATTAAACGCTTTAATAAGACATAAGTAAATTCAAGACTTTAAGGTAAGGTAGGCTGATTCTGGGTTGTATATTCTTCAAACTTGTGAGTACCGTTACGTCTTCTCTCTCTCTCTCTCTCTCTCTCTCTCTCTCTCTCTCTCTCTCTCTCTCTCTCTCTCTCTCTCTCTCTCTCTCTCTCAGCTATACTGTAAATTGCCTGTCATTAACTACAATGAAGGAGCTAAATCCCCCTAGAGACTAAACTTAATTTCTAAAAGTAATGTTGCTGACAGTATTTTCTTATAATTTAATGTCCCTTTTTCTGCTATGCTTTCTCTTTCCAAATTGCTTTACGAACTCTCTCTCTCTCTCTCTCTCTCTCTCTCTCTCTCTCTCTCTCTCTCTCTCTCTCTCTCTCTCTCTCTCTCTCTCTCTCTCCCCAGGATATTTGAACGACAACCTGTTTTATATTTATTTTATCAATAAGCAAAATATAAAAAAATATTTCAATACGTGGTGATGTACAAGCTATTTAAAAGTAAGAAATATATTATCTGTAACTAAATTGATAATTGCTGCATTTATTATCATATTCCAGACTTATTCACATATTCTTTGTGTTTTCTCTGAACAATGCAAGAGAAAATAATGGTGATAAAAATCTAGTTAGTACAAGGTAATTCTCGTTCAGGTTAGTAAGAACAATCGTGCTATCAATGGTTTATTAAGAAAAAGTTGCCCCATTTTTTTTTTTTTTTTTTGTAGTTTGCTGGAAAATGTCATAATTGAATTCAGTTTTATAGGGAAAAGCTTTAGTAAGAATATGAATACAAGTTTAGGAATAAAGGGACTGGATCCACTTATTTAGATAAAAAAATATGTAAAAAGAATAAATCTTTGGAGGCATAAGTTGTTTGATGTGACTACACCTGTATGGGAAAAACAGGACTTGTTATTGGGGCTTACCCTTGGTCATAAAATGAGGTTATATTTTCAGTATTCTCCCGGGTGCTACTATACTTTTATTTCATTTTCATTCCCAATTGTATATATAGTATTTGCTCGTACTGTTATCCATAGCTTATATCACTAAGATTTATACTCCCATGAATCAATACATCTGAAAGTGTCTTGAAATACATAAGCCAAAACTGGCCAAGGTTTATATCTTGCATAACTTTTTCCTTGCTATTCTGTGTGTATATATATATATATATATATATATATATATATATATATATATATATATATATATATATATATATATATATATATACATATATATATATATGTATATATATAAAAATATATACATATTTATATATATATATATATATTTATATATATATATATATATATATATATATATATATATATATATATATATATATATATATATATATAACGGAAATTAACACAATATGCTGCTCAATAGAAATAAAGTTCTACCCAACATTGAGATCGATCACTAGTCTCTCAAATGAAAGGCAAGGTAGTTATCAGTCATGCCCGCAGAGGCAATAAAAGAAGTTGGAACCTAAGTGTGGCGTTGACTAATAGCTATCTTGCATGTCGTTTGAAGAGACCAATACTTAACCCCAATATGAAGTAGAAAATTGAATAAATATAGATATGAATATATATATATATATATATATATGTGTGTGTGTGTATATATATATATATATATATATGTGTGTGTGTGTGTGTGTATATATATATACACACACACACACACTGCGTAGGAAAGCCTTATCTACCAGTATCCCAGAAGACAAGTCAACCAATATAAATCAGTACGAAATCTATGATTAAGCGATGAGTAGGTGCAATCATAACGACCTTTTGCGCTTGTTACTTTTAGTGCGGTGAGTACAGTACATTGGTATTTTATTATGAAGATGCAAGGAGATGCTTACTCTAGGACTGACCTTGCAAAATCATATCATCCTACAACAATTGACGATTTGTACAATCTTTAAAAATAAACTATCAAATTAATGTACATTGCCAAAGTGGTGCAGAGAGTAAGAAAACAGCGACCTCGTGTTTTGGGTGATGTTGAGAAGTTCTTTCTCATTTGGATAAACCAGAAGCAGTTAGCAGGTGATACTTGTGTCGAAAACCTTTGATGTGAAAAGGTCAAGTCCTTGTATGCTGACCATGTGAAGATGCCAGGTACGTCTGCAGAACAATAAGAAATTTAACATAAGCCGTGGATGATTCGAGAATTTCAAGAGGATATCTAAGATCCAAATCACTGTTTGACAGTATGAGGTTGCAAGCAGGTCGATCAGACAATGTATCTAACAACACTGCAATGTCATATTTTCAAAAAATTCCAAAGAAAAACTAAACGGGTGTCTCTTAAGTTAAAATTAAGAGTGTTGAAAAAAATAAAATGTCCAGAAATCATAAATCAAGTGGTTCTCTTCGCGAAAGTGATACTCTTTCAAGAGGGAAGTCCTGATATTGTACCACAAGTTTTCATTGAGGGAGATTCTCCTTCTAGGCAGTAACCCCCTCCATCTCATCTCCCTCACACTAGAAACGAATTTCCTCAAAGGTAAAGTATGAGATAATATTTCAATTTGTTTTATTTCTTAATGCTGAATATGCGTTCTTATTTATTTCGGATGTTTAGGATAATGATTTATAAAATATTTACCATTACAAATCCTTTAGATTAATTGATAAGTGTATCTATGGACATGTGAAATGCATATAGTGAATTTCCTTTATTTTCCAAGGAAAATATCTTTTATGGTACGAGTATTTGACCCTGCGAGTTCTTCCCAAGAACAAAATAAACACAGAAACTGAGGTTTTACAGTGTGTATATATAAATACGTGTATACAAAAACACACACACATACATATATATATATATATATATATATATATATATATATATGTGTGTGTGTGTGTGTGTGTGTGTGTGTATGTACATATACACAGGTGTGTTTATATATATATATATATATATATATATATATATATATATATATATATATATAGATAGATAGATAGATAGATAGATCTATATATGTATATATAGATGTGTGTGTGTGTGTAAAAGCTTCTGTGTGTCGCTATATGTCAGCCAGGGGATTTGCTCCGTCATGCTGGAAAAAAAAATTCTAAATATCGTTATAACCTCGGAAGGGAATGAGGAAAAGAAGGAAAGGGATCATAACAGAACTCCTTAGTGTTATAAATATACGTTGTTGGATAATATCATCAAATGAATGTATGAAATTAAATGAAGTAATCTGATGCAGGAAAGAATTTCATTCCGCGAGTGAGTTGATTGCGGGCGATTAAGAAACAAGTTTAGTATGTGGTTATGAGTATTTTAGACGCTCAAAATTTCTTAACACTTACATAGGATTGCAGAGGATTCAATATTTCCTAGGAAATTGGATGAATGGATTGTGTTACCGTCAATTAATCAGCTTCCGAAATAGTTTTCATTAACAAGAAAAATTTAGTATTATCATTTCCGGAGTTTATGTATAAAATGATGCCATTTTTCCCCATTTCATGTTATTGTAACCTTTACGATCATTGCAAGTTTACATGCAATAAGAATGCAGGTAATATTTTGTCATCATTATTCCATACAGTTATCATTCTCAAAAAAATATCCGTTCACAATGTTAAACTCTTCATATACATGATAATAAAAATTCCAATTTTACTGTAAGTATAAAGGGCTAGGGTCCAATGAGACTTTGCACTAGTCTGAAGAAATCATAACCCCGGTGTACACCATGTGTTTCTTCAACCAAATAGAGTTAATGTGAATAAACACAAGTGGAAAAAATCTTTTATTCTCTATCCTTTTTCCTGCAGGACTTTCGTAGCTTACTTGGAGATGATCACAAGTTATTACAATGAACAAGATTATCTTTCAAAATCATAAATTCATAAGTATCAAATTATTGCAATTGCAGTCATATAAAATTTGCATCTTTACCAACATATTTCTCCATATATGGAACTAATAAGTTCTTGCGAGATGATCTTTTGCAATGAACTTCTCACGTTTATCATTTGTTTTATGCTTTATAAGCAAATAGAAGGACAAAGATAGTAGAAGAAATAAATTCTATAGAGTTGGATGATACAATGAGCAATGATGCCTCTTCGGACTTTTCCATGTATCGTAATATGATGATGAAGTCTCCTGATCTACATCCATGCTCTGGTTTTGGTCCCTTCTCAAAGTTAGCTTTGTCTGTCCTAAGTACATATATTCCTTAACAATCTCTAAAGGTTCGTTCATAATCCTTATTTGTTGTCTCTTCATTTTCCTTGAACATTATCCTTGTTTTACTCATATTCATTTTCAGTTGTCTTATTACCTTGCTAATGAGATAATGGCGGAACTTAATTCTAGTCTCTTTGTTTATGAGTAGAAATTACTCTTGAAAAGTGTGGTAAACTAATTGTGATAAACTTTTCTTAAAAAGATTAAAATGAAGAATGATAGATGAATCTCCTTTTCATTATACATAAAAACAATTTTCAAACTTATGAAAACTCAACTTTTATAAACTAGGTCATAAATTCATGGGTTATATATGATATCTGTACTTGCATAAAAGACTAGATAAAAATGTGCACACATGATTATATATGTACACAGTACATACATGAATCGTCAACACAGTAATATATACATACATATATATATATATATATATATATAGAGAGAGAGAGAGAGAGAGAGAGAGAGAGAGAGAGAGAGAGAGAGATTGCTTCTCAAGTGCATTACTGGTTAGGCTTATTTAATATAACAACTTTTTGCAAAACAAGAAAAATAGTCGCATGGATAACGGCTACTTCCCTAATGTAGTTTAAAGCATCAAGAGGAATGAATGATAGAGAAAAAATTAGTCATTAATTAAATAACCTTCCCCCTATAACATGTCCAACTAAACTTTAGTGCCTTTAAAATTTCACCGTCGACATGCTGACATTATTTCCTAATAAAAAAGAAAAATGTATATCAAATGTAACATTGTCCCAGCCCCTCAGGGTGAACGGATTTAGGTGACCAATGTCACGACAAACACATTTAGAGCTTTCCTGATTTACAAGAAGTTCCGTTGATACTTTTTCTTATGATAAGAAGGTATACCCATGGTGTGAAGTGCCCTTTACTTTAAATAAAGATAAAACAGTGAGCCAAAATGACCTGGTCCAGGATATGAAACAAACATTTTGGAAGTTATTTGATATTGAAATTATTTTAGGAGTCTGCGTTAACATACATAAAAATCAGCTGTTTAATATTGAGCAGAGAATATCAATTATCTGGTCTTTAAGACATATTCATGTATTCGCTTTGCTCGCTTTCATTCCCTCGTTTATTTGCTTACTTACATCTCCAAGCTGCATATAATAATTTATTCATTGACTGTTACTTATTATTAACAGTTTATTTGTATTAATAGAAAATAAATTCATATCTTACCCGTGAATGGTTCTTTTCCTCAACAAAGTAAAAATCTCAATGCTTATTTTTTTTTCTATTAATCCAAGCTCCAACGAGAGGAAGATTTACTGCGTAAGTTTCCTCAATTTCTTAGAAATTTATGAGTTTGTTATATATTCCAGATTTTGATTTCACAAGTTAATATACTATTCCTTTTTAAAACTTTCCAAATGATAATAACTAATGGCAAAGTAGGTTGATGTGCATATTTCTACCAGAACCATTTAAGAAAATATTATACTTAAAAAATTTAAGTTTCACTGAAGCGGAAACTTAAGGAAGAATCCAGCAATTAGTGGCTGCTATCTCTCTCTCTCTCTCTCTCTCTCTCTCTCTCTCTCTCTCTCTCTCTCAGGACATTCCTTTTAATTAAGATTTTTTGGCCATCGTCCCACGGATTACTTTTCGTTGTATAGCAATTATTATTGTTTCTAAATTAAATCGTGTTATTGTTTTATCATTTTTAAAATTTTATTTTCGATATACATTTAAAAACATGAAGAATAGCTCATTAAACCCAAGCTCTATCCATCTGAGAAGCAATCGAATCAGGGATTCTTACCCATCAACGATTTAACAGTAGTTTCAATCACTTGTTAAGTAAAGTTTACCAACGGATAAGTATAACCATTAATAATACAAGTGGTAATTCAATGTGAGACACTTGAAAACTCGAGGAGTATCTCAACCACAAAAGCCAGATCTATACAAAGAAACATTATCAAAATAATTATCTAATGTTTGAAAATTTGTATATATAAATGCGATTGTGTAAAAGAATATTTTTAACTTAAGAAAAATCACAATTCAAGTTTGGTATTATTCAGTTTCAATGTCACACGTTTCGTTATTTCAAGGTACTTTGACAATTACGCATATGTCAGAGCAACTGATTAAAATGTACTCCTGCTCATGAATACCCAATTCACCCGATACCATTCCTTCAGGTTGAAGCACTAAAATAGGTTTTAGCATTAAAAGAATTGAGAAACATCTGTAACCTAGATTAATATCTAATCTTAATAGACTTGCGATATGTCCAGAGAATACTCACCTAGATCAACTAACAGACTAGGGATGCAAGATGACCTAAAAGCACCAGTAGCTAATCTGATGAGAGCATGATAAATGGGATAAAAGATCTTCAACTTGGTAAGGAAGGCTGAAGACTAGCTCACATCGATATGAAAGTTTCTATAAAATAAGGGCTTTATGCAGTCTTAGGAGAGTCTGGAAATCTGCCTCCTAACATGTATGAGCCAAAACCTTGAAAATATATAAAATCTGTAAACATTTTACTTTTAGCTTTTTGAGATGCGAGACCCAAGTCAACTTTCGGTCAAAATTTATACCCAGAAATTATATTTCTTCAACAGAGGGAATTCGATGGTATTTTATATAAATATCCGGGTCTGGGTGTATTCGACGAATGCAACAGAAATGAATGACAACTGTTTTACTGGTAGAAAACTTGAAGCCATTCAAATCTGCCCATCTGATAATTTGATCGAACATGAATTAAAGCTTTCTTTCAATTATTACCATTCTTGCTCCTGCAAATAAAACAGACAAGTTATCCACGAAGAGTGTTTGGAGAATGTCATATGAAATCACAGAAGAAATCCCATTGACCGCTAGGACAAATAAAGTAACGCTTAGCATGTTGCCCTATGGAACTCCTTCTTTCTGACATTTTATTCAAGCAGAGTATTTCTTACTCTAAAATGAATGAATCACCTTTTTAAAAAGGTCTAAATTAATAAAGGCAACTCACCTCTCAGACCAAAGTCTAGGCCAGTTTTAAAGATGCTATAAGCAAAAGGGCTCTAACAGGGAAAGTAGCCCAATAAGGAAAGGAAATAAGGAAATTGATAAGATATTGTGCCCGAGTGTACTCTCACGCAATATAACTCTAACTCAAGACAATGAAAGACCATGGTACAGAGGTCATGGCACTACCCAGGACTAAAGAACAAGGGTTTGATTTTGGAGTGCCATTCTTCTAAGAGTTGCTTACAATAGTTAAAACACTCTCTTTTACCGTTACCAAGAGGAAAGTCACCCCTGAACAATTAAAATGCAGTAGTAAACCCCTTGAGTAAAGAAGAATTTTATGGTTATATTAGTGTTGTCAGGTGTATGAGGGAAGATTAGTATATGTAAAGAATAGGCCAGACTAGTCAGTGCATGTGTAAGCAAATAAAGTGAACTTATGGTACATTGTCTCATTAGAAATATTTGGACTGCTACTGCCTGTAGGGTAGTACATAAATCTAAATGTTTCGGGAGAATGTTGCCGCAAACATACACTATACTTCCGCCATGACTTCTTCCCGATGATTATAGGGTGTTACGTACCGGACGTATACTATAGGGATTGGAGTAAAAACATCTTGAAGACAAACAACTATAGGAGAATGGTCATTAATTAGGATCTTCATACTTAGACCTCAGACCTTGACATCGCCATTGCAAGATTGAAGAGAAAAATAATGGTTTACTTTTTTGGAAGACACCTTTGCTGAAGTCTTCCTATCAGAGTTTCTTATTTTATATGAATCTCTGATAATCTCTTTGTAAAAGTAGGTCTTGCTAGGCTTTTTTAGTTGTCAAGGGGGATGGTGAATCTCGATATTATTCTTGGATATATTCAAATACCTTAAACATTAATTACCGTTATTTTCAGATAAGATAATAGCAAATAAACTATAAGCCAGGAACAAAAAATATAAAATATTTCTAAATAAATATCAATGTTAAAATAGATCAGTCATAAATAAACTATAAAGCGATGCTCAGGTCAACCTGCTCAACAGAAAAGAAGTTATGAAAAATTTGAGCTTCTGAAGTTCCACTGATTCAACTGCCTAATTAAGAAAATCCATCCCCAATATGGTCATAACTGGAATATAACTTCAAGAATGTTGTGTACTATTGTGCCTTATGAGGGGGAGGCAAGACTTACAATTACCTGCATATCTAGCACTGCAAACCGGGTGGTACAGTCTGGGAAGATCTAAGTGCAATGGACGATCTGAATTATGAAAAATGTTATGAAACATGCATAAAGAACTAACTGAACAACGGTGCCAAAGATTGGTATCCATATCAGAAATAGGGAATTCAATAGACCATAAGTTTCTATATGTCACATTAAGGTGAGATTCAGTAGCTGAAGACCAGACAGGCGAATAATACTCGAAACAAGGTAGAATTAAAGAATTAAAACATTTAATAAGGATGGAGTGATCACCAAAAATCTGTAAAGACTTTCTCAATAAGAAAATTTGTGATGCAATTGAAGATGAAACCGACCGACTGTGATTCTTGACGTAAATTTGCAATCAAGATTCACACCTAGAATTTTAAATGAGTGATATTTAGTTATTGAGACATCGTCACTGCAAAGATTTGGATATTGACGAGCGACTATCCTCCACCTACTAACAGTCATAATTTGTGTTATGTTCATGTTCACTTTCATACTCCTTACTTTTCACCATGATCTAATAATAGCCAGATGTCTCTAAAAGAAACAGGCCGAGAATACTACCCTGAGAAACACCAGATATTACATTTCTATAGTCACTTTGGTACACATCAAAAACTACTTTATGCAATCCATTACTTAAAATTTTATAGTTACAAAAAAACCCACTTGTTTACAACTGTTTAAGTTTGAAAACAAGGGCCTCCTGACTAACACGGACAAAAGAACCACTATATCAAAGCCTCTCACACGAATTTCCTAAACACAATCAATCATTGGAGAATGTAAGAAGGGCATCATATGCTCCAATGCCTTAGTGACAGCCAAACTGCAAATTATTGAAAAGATGATTACTTTCAACATACCTATTAAGGCGTTTCGCCAAAAATGTTCAAAAACTTTAGATAACATGAGAGCTATGGAAATTGGGCGGTAACGAGATGGGCTTGAGCTACCACAAACACATTTACCCAGTATAGAAACATTATCAATTCTCCAACAAGTACATAAGGAACCTCTTCTTGCTAACTCGCGAAAAATAACAGACAACTTAAGAGTTAATGAATGATCGGTCTTTATATATATATATATATATATACACATATATGTATATATGTATACATATATATATATATATATATATATACATATACATATATATGTATATATGTGTATATATATATACATATATATATATATATATATATACACACACATATACATATATATGTATATATATATATATATATACACACACATATATATAATACCATTTGGGTCTAGTCTTCAACAAGTACCTAGGTCCAGTAAGAGCGTTATAATTCCCCGCGATCGAAAACGATTAAGTTTAGCCTTAGGGAAACTGGAATGAGGAAGATAGAGTCTTACTGATCTGCTTACTGTCAAACACATCAGCTAAAAAGGGTTGCCTTTACTGTGGACAGTGGTGGCAGCACCATGTCTGTGAAGTCTACACTAAAGGGTGCAGATGTGAGGGTAGCATTTACGCCTGTGTGATTGTGAGTTTGTGTGTGTGTATTTACATCGGCCTTATTAATATTCATTCCCATTAATTCTGAACCAAAAAGTGTTGAATATTACATGGAGATCTCTAGCTGATCTATATTTACTTTTCTATGACTTTTCATTATAAGATAGTGCATTTTGAAAAGGATTGTATGGAAACCATAAGAAATGTAAACTAACCTCGTATTGCATTGTTTAAATTCTAAATAGAGGTATCCACTATGATTTTACTTCTGTCAGGTCGTTAGATATATTCTTAGTGAAAAGTCAAGACGCTGTTTCTCAAGTATCATATTTTTGCACTTTTATTTGACACATCAAAAAAATAAACTTCAATTAAAATCATCCTTTTTTAACGATAATTTAGCAATTTGCTCACGTTAACGTGTGGTAATTTGGTGTAATTTTCGTCTCATCAGTTGATAATCAAAGCACTTTCCTGCCTTTCATGAAAATGCAGCGCTGAAAAGAGAAAACGTTTACTCTGGCAGATGAATTATTCAACTTGCCATTACCCGAAGAGAAGTAGATTCAAAGAAAACATATTGCCGAAGCGCAATATTATCCAATACATCAACGTACGCTTTAGTGTTCTTCCAATACACTGACGTCGTCATGGCAGCTCTCTCTCTCTCTCTCTCTCTCTCTCTCTCTCTCTCTCTCTCTCTCTTATGTATTCACAATCAAAGAAAATAAACGAAATACGGTGGTGAATTCTCTCTCTCTCTCTCTCTCTCTCTCTCTCTCTCTCTCTCTCTTCTCTCTCTCTCTCATGTATTCCACAATAAAAGAAAATAAACGAAATACGGTGGTGAATAACTCTCAAGACCTAAGGATCTTCGTGCAATTTCAACTTTTAATACAGTACTTGTAATGGACTATTCCCATATCTCCGGAAGGAATAGGACTGTGAGAACTTTTTCATATTATAATTTCCAAGTAACTGAAGCCGTTTTACGCCATTAATATTACTGTAGCATTTATTTATTACCTAAGTTATAGGAAAATTTATTGGAATACCGGCTCCAAAAAACAATCTATTCTTTACCTATTTCCAATAATGATGATTTGAGTAAAGATGGAAATAAGTAAGCTCTCTCTCTCTCTCTCTCTCTCTCTCTCTCTCTCTCTCTCTCTCTCTCTCTCTCAATATGCAAGTCTTAGCGAATTCTTTTGCTTACTTATTACCAAAAGGGTGCCCATAAAAGTCTTGCCTTCTATCAACTCTTGACAGAGAAGACATCCAAGAAGGCCATAAACCAATGCCTTTGGCCGTTGTTGTTTTCAAACTATTAAAAACTCAGGGGGATATACTGTATAAATATATTCTTCAGGTATCCTGTAACTATTATAATACTGATGCCTTTAAATATTTGTATCGTTATGGAAACATTTCACTACAAAACTGTTTTCCAAAAAAATGTGTGTGTATATATATATATATATATATATATATATATCTGTTTTTGACGTTGTTAATAGTTTATATAGGACATATCTGTTTTGACTCAGATACTGTTTTTAGAATGATGTATTGTTAATTTATTCCCATCATTTATTTATTTCCTTATTTTCTTTCCTCCTTGGGCTATTTTTCCCTATTGGAGCCCTTGGGCTTATAGCATCTTGCTTTTCCAACTAGGGTTATAGCTTGACTAATAATAATAATAATAATAATAATAATAATAATAATAATAATAATAATAATAATAATAATAATAATTACCATTTGAATTAAATATTGACTATAATAAGTTTGAAGATGTAATGAAGCATAGTCAAATAAAATCATGTATCATACTTTTGCAATTATTGAAGGCCAAAAATGGAAGCTTCAGTATGTGTTATCCCTGATACAATCCATAATAAGTGGAATTCAATAATGCAGAAATGCATTTGGGATTCGGAAATAGTAAATCAGAATTGCTAAGGTAATTTGTATTGTAAGGAATTATTTATATCAACGTACCATCTTATATTGTAACCAACAGTTGCTTTAAAATACAGTCAAATAACCCCAAATCATAATAACCAAAAGACTGATATACACAAGCATACACACACTCATATATATATATATATATATATATATGTTTGTGTTTTGTGTGTGTGTATCATAATCAGCCATTATACTAGTCCACTGCAGAACAAAAGTTTCAGACACTTCCTTCCACTTGCGTCTGTTTACGATCTGACAATCCCAGTCCCCAGCCACAAACTTTCTTATTTCATCAATCAGTCGTCTTCTCTTTCTTCCGTTTCTGCTTTTGCAATCTCTAAGAAGCCATTCTGTTATTCTTAATGTTCATCTATTATGTGTTATTCTCATTATATGTCGTACCCAGGTCCATTTCTTTTTCTTATATGTTGTTAGAAAATTCTATACTTTAGCTTGCTATGGCATCAATTTATCACTTTCGGTTTCTTGGTGTTAATCTCATCCTTATTCTTTCCATAGCTCTCTGAGTTAACTAGCTTATGTTCTAAGGCTTTATCAAGTCTCCCAGTTTCTGATGCTGAGGTTAAAAGTGGTATGACCATTTCCTTCCCTTAGAAGGGCTTTCATTACTGCTGAGGTTTCAACAGAATCAAAAGTTTTCTCATACTCTATAAATGCCATATGTAGCGGTTTGTCATACTCTCTTGATTTTTCCATTAGCTGTAATTACTTGTATATGGTCAGTTGATGAATACCCACTTCTAAAGCCTGCCCGATTTCAGACATTTCGATCCTGACCTCATTGACCTAGCTCCTCAATATGGGCACCCCTTTTAAATTAACGTTTTCATAATCTACGTACAGATAGCGTATCTTGCATGAGATTTTAATGAGAGATCTATTTTTGTATTGGCCTCGGATGAGATAAATTATAAGAATTAATATTGTGTACGATTTATATGTTGAAATACGCACAGAAGCAAAAGCTGTAACGACAATTCTGATATTTGTGATTCAAGATTGCCTATACTGTGAAATGTTAAGTGAACTTTATAAAATATTGTCATCACTGTCTAAATATCCATTGCCCCAAAAGTGCACTTGGCTCCATCTTCAAAATTACTTTACGGCAACAAGAATTTCTTCGAATATGTTAAGGATTTAACACTCAGCAATGGGAGGTTGCCCTGTTGACAAGTAAAATCGTCAGAGTAAAATACCAAGGACGTCTATTAGGTTGAGACTGGCAAGCTAAAGGAGACAGTTTCTAATCTGCAAGATCAACAGTGGGCTAAACTATAGTGTTTCACAGATTTCTCAACAGAAATTAACATAGTCCAGATAAGGTCCAAATATATTCACTGACTGTGAATGCTTCTAACAAATTTGGGGGAAGTGGAAACTGAACAACCAAGCTGCAACCACATTTCACGTATTACCTGACATGCCACCTAACAAATACTCAAACAAATTACGATTCTCTGCAAAAACTTTTTAAACCAATAATTCACTTGAAATGAGTCGATTTTTTTTTTTTTTTACATTATGGATATGGAAAATATTACTTCAAGTACATTCAACGTTTTTTTACTTTTCGCTCATTTGTTTTAATTTTTAAGAAAGTGTTTAGCGATAAAACTGTAGATTGCAAACTTTTGTATAGAACAGAATATCGAACACTGCAATATTGAAGTACATGCCGTAATGCCTAAAATTCAAGCCTAATTCACTGTTGAGACAAATAGGAAATGTTTAATAGAAAAAATCACTGATATTCCAATGGCATCTCCACCAAAATACGGAAACAGTGATGGTTGCTTGGCGCTTTTACGGAATTTCGACCATAAAGCCTAGGCAGGACAGAATAATATCGTCACGCCCATCCCCTCTTCTCTACTGACGAGTTATGTTGGCAGCATTAGTTCCTCCCGACGGAATCGACAGGATAACGGACTTCTGAGAACGCCTATACTACAAACACACACACATGAGTAAGCAGAATTCATAGGAAGATAAGGCCAATGTACTTTGTCAAAACACCATCCCAAAAAGCCAAACTTAAAACCCGCAAGGCGCTATTTAATAAACGAAGGTAAAGCAGTCTAAAATCATAGATCGTTGAGAGGGCATTTATTTTGATTAATACACGGAGGAGAAGAGGACTCAACTCTGCTACACCTGTAAGTGCCGAAATCGCTAGCGACCCGCACGCAACTCGATAGATTTCTTAAATAAAAGTATAGTCTTACTTCCCATGTGCGCTAGGGGTCGGGGGGGGGGGGGGGGGGGGGGGGGAGGGAGATAGGTATATCTGCTGAGTTATCGGCAGACAATGCCTGATCCCCTTGGTCCTCCGTCACTGGATGAAAAGGGGCTAGGCGCAGAAAATATGTACATATATACGGTCTCTACGACAATGAGCAATAGTGAAGTAATCTGTTCCTTGCCTCTGCTGCTCATGAAAAGCCTATAAACCGAGATGCCAGGAGCAAAGCATTTCTATAAAAGAGAGATAGGATAAAGTTCCCAAAATATATACATAAAAAATGGAATAAGAAAAAACATCAAAGGAGGAGGTAACAATAGCAAACTGCCCCTTGATTTTCATAATTATTTTCCGTTCCAAAAAGGTCAATATCTCTGCCAATTAAAGATCTATTTAGCCAAAATTGTGGTTCAATTAACAACTATTATTTCTGAAGACAGTTGAATAAGGGTAACCTTTTTATCTATTGATATTTTATGTGTGACTTCGTCTCTTTGAAACTCAGATTCGGTTTGTTATAATATTTCTGCGCACCCACGAGCTTCATTGATCCTACATTTCGTGTGTGTGTGTGTAATTATAATATATATATATATATATATATATATATACATATATATACATATATATGTATATATACATACATAAATACATACACATACTATATATATATATATATATATATACATACATACATACACATATATATATATACATATATATATATATATAATATATATATATATATATATATATATATTATAAAAGGAATTTATCCAGAAATAATACCACACATCACGGCAATTTACATAATTATTTAGGATGATCTATCGTTACTTAAAATAAAAAAGTTTAAGCTCTAGAAGACTCAAGAATACCCTCAGACAAACTTTTTTACACAACAGACATATATATTATAAAAGGAATTTATCCAGAAATAATACCACACATCACGGCAATTTACATAATTATTTAGGATGATCTATCGTTACTTAAAATAAAAAAAGTTTAAGCTCTAGAAGACTTAAGAATACCCTCAGACAAACTTTTTTACACAATAGACAAATTCACAAATAAGAGAGCATTACATTCTACAGGTCCAATCTGACACGAAAAGAATCACTTAATTTGGAGAACTTTTCAACAGATAATACCATCCCGCGTGCTACGTCTTCTGTAATATCAAGTCCATAACATTTTCTCACGAGAAAATGGGTTGTTATGGCAGTATCGGCTGTAACCATTTAGGGATATATTTTCCCTCCCACATCTTACCATTCCCAAGGAAAGGGAAACTTTGGGAAGAATTCTCTGAGTTACAATAATTAGATGAGCCCAGCCCTTGTTTACTATGAAGAGGAAATTCTAGGAAAAAGCTCTTTCAATACTACATATTTTCTCCCAATGTTTTTGTCCTTTGTTAACCTGCTTGCGATCATCATTTCAGATCCCTAATTCCAGAGCATGTGATATCCAAAATTCTTCAGTTTTCTTGTTATTACTTAAAGATGAATTATGCAAATTCTTTAAAACTCTTTCCCGAATATCAGATCAAGGTTCTTCGAAAGTACGATATAATTTTTCTCTTCAATCTTAATATTTGGATTCATTCATAAGTAGGACATGAAAGTTATACAGAGCGCATGAACAGATGTTCTTGTATGAGAAAGACTTCACGCATTAATATCAATGTCAAATGTATTTAACAACAATAATTTCCGAATATATGTATGTTACTGTTTCTTTTATCACTGTCAATATCATTTTTATCAAGCATCACCATCATTACAATGAAACCTATTGTTTTCGTCCATATCGTATTTATTATATTCTCTTAATATAATCTTAGTCTTGCTTGTTTTTATAGAATTCGTTATGAAAGTATTCCATTGTAACTTCTTTGACGTTTTCATTCATTGATTGTGAGGTCGGAAAAATTGCCAAAATGCATGAAAGGAATAATAAGAATATTTTTCTAGACAGGAAAATCTGAAAAAAATAAATACTTTTTATTTTTGCTATTATTTCTAATTATTTGGTATTGCAAAGCTATAATTCATCCACAAAATGACGATCTGCTTAGCATGTATATATTCTGAATTCCTACGTTAATTTTAGGAAAGTCTGATAGGAAATGATACTCTCTCTGCTACTCAACGACATTCGCTTCTACTTTTAGCTGCAACGAATAACAAAGATAGAAATAAAAAGGTTATTGAAAATTCTAAAGGTAGAAATTACGTCAGACTTTTCAACCTCCATTTTTTAGGAAGATGATATATTGCTATTATAAGAAGAACCAATGACATTTGGGAAGGTGAATCTTGCTAGATGTTATTAACAATAAAAAAACGTGGTTATGATCATGGTTAATATACTTTAACCGAACATCTGGATCGATCCAAGGCAGGAGCCGCATAAACTGAGCCAACCTAGCAAAGTTGAACACCATACCTCTAAACGAGTTATGGGTTCGATCTAAACATGTAGAAATCCATTTCAACTGTTCACGTGTTGATTTAGATTATCATTATCTTTGTTATTACTAAAATTATCAATAGTGTGTTGTTGAAATGTTATCCCCGCTCCCAGCACTACCTTCTATTCCTTATGTAGCCCATAATTAATCATTAGAACGGTGATCATGAGTATCCTTTTTCAAGTAAATTGCAGAATCTTTACAATAAATCTAAACATGATTCCTCTCTCATAATTACAAGAAAACTAAGCATTCTTTCTTTATTAATTGTGTCATATTTCGAGAAAGAAATGAGCTGACAACAGTCTAGGACTCTAGGTATATACGTGACCGTGGACCAGAAAGTTAATCTCATTCTTTAATTTCGTTACCGAATTAGCTCAATGCGTTTGGCTCTAATCTGAAATTAGATATAAAAATTTTCATAAAGATGAATAACAAAAGGAAGCATACATGAGTTATGGCCAAGATAAGAAAGCAAAAAAGGGAAACTTATTCCAAATGATCTAAGGTTTTTAAAACCAATATATCATATGAAAAATTCATAAAAACAGTTTGTTGAATATTTTCATGTTATAAGAAGAAACAGTGACATAAATAATTCACATTTAAATCATTAAAGACAAAAACGTTAGGTCTCTTAATGCAAGAATATTCCCTGGGCTTAATTCCCTCGTTTTCGTGGATACCTATAAATGAAAGAATATGAAGGTTTTGGGGCCTCAGTTTCAATCCTTAAGATTCAATGCGTTTGAAAAACCTTCCAACAGATGAAACCAAAGAGCGAGCTACGTCCCTTGTAATACGAAGCCCATAACATTTTCTCATGGCAAAGTGGGTTGTTATGGCAGTGTCTGCTGTAACCACTTAGGAAATATTTTACCTCCAACATTTTATTATTCGCAACGCAAGAGAAACTTTGGCAAGAATTCTTTGAGTTATGGTAATTAGACAAGTCTTGCTTTTGTTCCGTGGGATAAGGAAAAGAGTGGAATCGCCCTACCTTCCACACCCCCCCCCCCTTCCTCCTCTCTCATCATCATCATTCTAAAAATCTGATTTATAATGTTAGGATGATTATTTTCGAAACAATTACCATGGTTCCAAAATCTATCGAAGAATGTACAGTATAGCAAATTAGAAATTTGTAACTGAAACAATTAATATATGATTTATTGATTGTTTTAGTTGTAAACTCCTAAAATATCCTGACTTCGTCTTCACTTACTTAAATTTGAATTACGATTATTGTTGAAAAGACATGCAACAGGCACGAAGGAGGTTCATCCCACGAGGAGAGCCATCTGGGGTATACAAGTTGCAGGCGGGCAATACAGGTCATTTCCCTGAGGGCGAACGAAGCCTTTTATCTTATTTAAGGGTCTTGTTGTGGGATATATTATTTCGACATAAGTAATCATATATAGTACAACGATTATGTTGTACATTATTTCGACATGAAAATGTCTGTAGATTGCTATTTTCTAGGAGCAACTGACATGATAGATATCTAACCATAGATTTAATCATTATTCTTGTCAACTTATTGAAAATGATACTTTACTCTCTTCTCCAACTAATGACCATAAGCAATGCCGTATGTGAACTCGTCAAAATTGTTTTATGTAATAATCTAAAGATTTTGTTACTAACAGAGTTAAAAGTAAATAGTTTGGCCCCTTTTTTAAAACCAGCCCACTGGAAAATTTACAACTGACAGGGAGAAAAAGGTGAGGCGTCACTCACGCTGGAATCCCACCCTCTCTTTAGTC
Organism: Palaemon carinicauda; assembly: GCF_036898095.1. Lineage (NCBI taxonomy): Eukaryota > Metazoa > Arthropoda > Malacostraca > Decapoda > Palaemonidae > Palaemon > Palaemon carinicauda. Next base: position 94,636,752 of record NC_090732.1, on the reverse strand, counting down.
TTCGCCAACAAAGGGGTACATTCTAACCTAACATAACCTACGGAGACACGTGTTACAGATTCTAATAAAGTTCAAATTCCTACTGGGCTGTTTTGCAAAACAGTGCCTTTTTTTTTTTACTACAAATTCCATTTTTTAAGAAAAGCTATCACACGACTATTAAAAGGATGGTAACATTTGGTAATGAAATTCAAGATCTAAGATGAAAGCTAATCTTGAATTCGTATTCTAATGGATATCAGTCATTACCACATGCTTTGGTTATTCAGTTTTTTTTTGTTTTTTTTTTTTTTTTACCACTTCCAAATTCATTCAGTGGTCTTTTTATGTCCATTGAAATCTATACAAAGTGAACTTTAATTGTTCATTAAAGTAAAGTTATCTTTACACAAGCACGGTCACTTGTGAAAATCCCATGTTTAGTTTTAGCGAAAACCTACAAATTTGTATTGATAGCTTGTAGTCAGGTTTCGTAAAAAATGGCAAAATCTTATTTGAATTTCCGATACAGAAACTCTAGATCAAATATCAAGCCGAACTTGTTTGAACATATTCAAAATTATATTTTTCCTTTTATTCAGGATATAAGCTTACATAATGCCTTATTAAAGATATACACTTGGGAGGATGGGGTGGACTTGGCTAATAAACTCGAATATCAGCAGAAGATATAGGGTTATAGTGGCCTGGTGATCGCTGGATTGGGGTTCGCGTCCCACTCAAACGCGTTAGTTCCTTTAGTCTCTGTAACCCCACCATCTTTGTGAGCTAAGGCTGGAGGGTTTGGGGGCGCTTATAGGTCTATCAGCAGCCGTTACCTGACCCTCCCTGGTCCTACCTTGGGTGGAGAGAGGGGCTTGTTCCCTGATCACATCTATATATGATCAGTATATAGGGCACTGTCCTGCATGCTGGGGTAATGTCACTGTCCTTTGCTTTTGCCATTTATGAGCGGCCTTTAAACCTTTACATGATATTCTTCGTGTATCCCAAAACGAATTTACAAAACCAATAGATTCTTAAGAGATTTACAAAATTGTAATATAATAAGCTATAGCTTAGCATATTTATTCAGTACCAAGATGAAAGCACCAACCTATCTCACAAAAGTTAATCGGATCTTTGTTTTTATATATCAAATACGTAAATCAGGAAATATTAATTTTTCTCCATACAACAGGGGAGGGTGGGCTGTAGCACCCTAGCAGTGCCAGCTGAACTCAGTTGAGTCCCTTGTTAGGCTGGGAGGAACGTAGAGAGTAGAGGTCCCCTTTTTTGTTTTTGTTTCATTTGTTGATGTCGGCTACCCCCAAAATTGGGGGAAGTGCCTTGGTATATGTATGTATGTATGTATGTATGTATGTATGTATGTATGTATGTATGTATGTATGTATAACTGTTAGGGGTAACGACAGCGCTTCCAAGTGTAAATGAGCAGATCTTTGCTATTAACACACAATCGGAGAGCTTTTCTTTTTAAAAAATGTACCTGGTAAAGAAAAGATGCAAGCTGCTATTACAGGCATGACAAAAGATTAAATGAGAACACGTTACTGAAGCACCCTATTATTAAGGATCATAAGGTGCATCGCCGTATTCTTTCGGAATGGGGCAAGGAAATTTCCCTTTTATATCTCTCTCATTCTCTGTCGTCCAAAGATTACAATGAAGATTTTTCTTCCTCCGGTATTACTGTCAGCAATGATACTTATTTAAGGTAAATCTTAATTCATGGAAGTATTATTTATATACAAGCCCGAATCAATAGAGTATTAAAAGGGAATTGTGATTCCGTAACTAAACTTCAAATGACATTTCAGGAATACTTCATCTTAGGTAATGCACACTCTCTCTCTCTCTCTCTCTCTCTCTCTCTCTCTCTCTCTCTCTCTCTCTCTCTGTGTATAGTCTTTTAAAAAATGAGCTCTCACATATTTGTACCCTGACGGGAACCATAAAAGCTTTTGTTTTGGCACCCAAGATCCAAGTATGAATACAAAACAGAGGATCCCAAGATAGCGCTTTTCCTTTGTTTGTTCTGTTAAGCAGAATAGCCAAATGTCAACGGGTAAGTGATAGAGGATTATTAACTGACGATCATCCTATTAAAAGTGATACCTTCAGAAGATAATGATGTTGTTGTTGACATTCCATTTTTCCTCCTCGTTACCCAAATATTGATCAAAACACACACCTTTGTAAGAGAAAGAACTAAGATTATCTTTCTTTGATATTGAGGCCACAAAAATATGATGATAAACAATTTTTTTTTTCTTGTTACATGAATTTTTTCGCCCCAAAAGAAAATAATTGGTCAACAATAAATTCTAACTGAAAATGATTATATAAAATAAACGAATAAAATGGAGTGTAATACCCGTAAAAACAATTATACCAAGAGTTGACACGCCAAAATATATAAGGTATATTATAATCAAATTATAAAGTATTTATTGCCAAATGTCAATATACAGTTACTACGAAGCATTAAAACACTACATATAGGAAAGGTTAATGAATAAAAAGAAACATGAAAATTTTCCATTATATCATAAACATCAACAAAGAATGTTCATTTCCTATTGCCAATTCCACCCTATTCAATTTCTTTCTAATCAGCCGTAAGCAATAAAACACTTTTTCCTTATAAGAATGAGATAAAGTAAGTCGGATTCATACATTTTTCTTTTTTTTTTCTTTTTTTCCGATGTTCCCATCGTCCTTGTGTATAAATTTCGATGAGACATGCAAAAGCTGATGATTGTCAATCTAATTTTGAAATCATGAATTGTATAGGACTGCTAAGCACCTATAGTAGTGGCGGATCTATAAAACAGGACCAGATAATGCATAACCCGAATGCAGGACGAAGGGAAAATAAAGAGTCTCTTATTGAAGTAGGTCGTTGAAAATTTGAATGATATTAAAAAATAAAAGGCACAATGGGGTCTCTTGAAAATTGGGAAACATTCAGAACGGTAAAAAGATCTGCGTACATCATTCTGCGATGCAATTCATAACGAATAATGTAAGGTGAAAAAAAAAAAAAAAAAAAAAAAAAAAAAAAAGACGGCAAGAAATTAAGGTTTTCACTTGATAAGTCTTTTGCATTTCATTCTTCCGGCAGATGGTAATCAAACATGATCAAAGTTGACAAACCAAATATAGAATTTGGAAAAATGTGATCAGCTTTGGATTCGAATGACTTTTTAATTTAATGGGCGAAATCCCGATTTCACTTGACGATGAGTGAGTGATCTCTTGAAGAGAAATAGACATAGGAGGCCGGATAGAAATCAAATTACTTCAAGATACAGACACGCTCTTGAACAAAAGCCTGTAAAATATAAGTAAAATATCATGAGTCCTAACTATATTATGTTAATGGCTGCCGTTTAAAGCTCTCTCGAAATAATGCGAAAAGGAATAAGAAATAGCCGAGATGGATGGACAGACAATCTTAACAAATCGTTTGATAGGGTTTTTCTCTGAAAAATGATAGCCGAAAAGGTAATATTTATCGACGAGAAGAAAACAAGCAACCGGGAGAAAATAAAAATAAGTGAAAATCTTTTAATAAAAAAGATAATTGTCGATACTTTAAAATTCAGGCAGGAGCAGCACAAGGCAATCTTCCTTCACTTTCACAATAAAAATGTTTGCATTCAAGACTTTTTTTTTTACAATATTATCAAGTGGCTTCTATGAAGTTGCCAAAATTAAAAAGAAGAACGAGTTTATTCATGTTTATTGTGAGTGATTTGTGTCAAACATTAATAACGAAGAAAACAGTTGAACAAACACCATTTCAAAAGTTTGTTAACATCCCATGCACCTAATCATTAGAACAATGCATGTTACATACTAGAATCTTGTTAATGGGTAAAATTTTGTTTAGGATAGACCAGTGATAAAAGCAGATATGCAATATACTGGCAAAGAACACAAGGGTCGTAGATGAAATGAATTACAATAAATATACTTTAGGATAGAATACCGGAAGTAGGGAAACAAGTTAGTATCCCTTTTGAGAGTTGATTTCATAATTCAGAAATTACCTTTTTTTTTTTTTTTTTTTTATAAATGGCCGACGTTTACTCTCGGGTTACTGCAATTTCAAACTATGACTTTACGTCAAGTCTTATGTACATTTTTAACAAAGTATTGTTGTTACAGACTTTCACCCAGCAGTTATATACAAATTACGGCAATTCATTATCTTGAGCTAATCAAATAAAATATTCTATTTAAGCAGATAAAAGAAAATTGTACCATATATAAACAGGCGTAGATTGAAAGGAAAATTATAGTCATGTAACTCTAAATAAATGTTTTTCTTTTCCAATCTGATGTTCGCCCATATATATCAATCGAATATTTGGTTCTCTTCTATTCCAGATACGCAAATTAATAAATATATTTCTACTCGTATGTACCCCTGGTATTAAAATCCCAATTGGTAAGTATTCCGAAAATACCACAACTAAACTTTAATATTTGTAGATATGGAAACTTTCGAGGATTTTTTTTTCTTCCTCTTTCATGAAAACTTGTGATGCAGACAGCGTACTGTTACGATGCGAAGTTGAGTGCTTCGTTTTAGCCGTGTTTTATGGAAATTCCAACTTATAAAGTTCTCCTCTCCTACATTCTTTGCCAGATGGTTCGAAGCACTGTATTATTATACGCATAACTTTTAACTCAAAAGTATAACATGATTATTCAATAACACAAATAATGTTAAAAGACAAAAAGAAGTGTTTCAAAAATCTATATAGCAGTTCAATATTGGACATTTGAGAGTGACTGTATCATATGAGATTGAAATAGGTTTTAACCTATAAATTACAAAATGCTCTTGAGGTCAGATCAATTTCCTTATCAATCATACTCAAGCATGTTGTTTTATCAATTATCAGATTTCAATTCGTACACAGTAGAACCAGAGTGAAAAAGCATACGACAGTGGATTTTGGCTACAATACTTACCCGTTTTCAGAACTATGACTAAAGCCTTAAATAAAAAGTAACAGCATAGCATCAAATTGTAAATACATACGATAAAAAATTAGCAAAATTACTTTCTAGGATTTGTCAACTGAATCAACATAAAAACTCCAGTGTGTCTTCTCATTGCCTTCCAAGTAAACGGAATACTTTAGTTTTTCTTACATCAAAATTATACAAAACAAAAACTTGAAATGTTTATTTTTTTCATGTGCAACAAACTACTCCAAATTAACTGAAATAATAATAGGAAGAGACTATGCAATGGTCGTTTGTTCAACATTTTAATAGTGCGTTTTCTATCCGTCTTTTTTACAGGAAAAACATATTTAAAAAACCGCAATCTTCTTGGTCAGAAATGTAATTTGTTTCAGTGTTAAGTATATTCAAAACTGAAAGCGATGACTCAACTAGTGTTTTGGTTTTCATCTGAAATCTATTCCAGCTTCACCGAGAGAAACATAACGATAATGTACGTCTTTGTTTTTTATAACAATTACAAAGAATTCATTTTGTCGTGAAATGCATTAAAGATGCCTTTACATATTATTCTAAACAATGGGCCTCTCTCACTTGCTTTCCGTACCACGTGACGTCGATAATTTCTGTGGTGCACGATAGTACGAAAATACTCTTGCTAAACCCTAGAAATAGTACTATCCTGATCTCTAAAATAAAACAGTTATTTACGTTTAATCTTACATTTATATTTCTCTTCCCTCCAAATTATTTGGGATGAATTATCTACGCTCACACCGATTTCTTAACCTCAGCAGATTCTGGCACCCCTTCATATTTGCAAGGAACAGTTAGTGGCCGTTAAGGCGAATGTGATACGCAGATCTGGTAAACAAACAGAACTGCATCACCCAGCTTGTGGCTAACCTTGGCCGTGTCTGCACGAATAGGCCTGTCTACAAGAAAATTCTGATATTTTTTATTCCTTACATTTACCATTATAGCATTCGTTGCATTCGTCGCTTTTCAGAATCATAGATTTAAATTACCATTGCTTCTGATCATCATAATATAATTAAAATAATGAGTTATTAAGAAATCAACATAAATCAAAGCTACTGTTTTTTTTTATGTTACTGTAGGAACTCTAAAAGAGTCTAGTTCGAATCAATACCAGGATAGGTTCTTGTGAACAAAATTTCATTTACGTGTAAGTTACTTCCGGGTGCAAAAAATTCGATACTATCGAGGCATTTTACGGCTGACACACATTATGTCCCTTTCTGAGTGGGCATACCTTAACGAAATGAAAGGGTTTGCATATTGCCATGATCAGCAAAACTATACTACTCAGGGTCACCCATACTAGGTTGGTTTACTGTGAACGATCACACGAAAATTTACCACCATTAACAACCCGCACTAGCTAGGGTGGTGATGAAAACTAGCCAAACTCCAAACTTGAATAGAGTAATTTGAATTCTGTCATACAGTGGGCTAGAAAACGCTGCATTTGTTGTTGATATATATAAAATTTATATATATATACATATATATATGTATATATATATATATATATATATATATATATATATATATATATATATATATATATATATATACACATATACATATACATATATATACACACATATATTATATACACACATATATATATATATATATATATATATATATATATATATATATATATATATATATATATATATATATATATATATAGCATTCGAGTATTTACAAAAGATCTATCTGTTGTTTCTTCATTTCTCAAATTTACGAATAAAGCATTGCATTCTCTCCTGCATCTCAGTATCTACACCTTAAGCGTCTTGACCTTTACTATATATGAAATCTGCCCCTTCAGTCCACCTAGTTTTATGTTGTTGCGTGATCCGAGGGGAGAACAAGAAAGTTTAGTAAGGGTCTAAGGAAATCTTCCAGGGAGGTGAAGTGTCGATAAACTTCTTTCTTTTCCTTCTCTATTTCTTTCTTGTATGAGAGCGAGTTGCTTCAGTTTCTTTTCCCTCTTTTCCTTGGGGTTCTTTGATTCTTTTCCTCTGGTAAGGATTGGC
>NC_090732.1:94609694-94619694 GCF_036898095.1 Palaemon carinicauda | reverse complement strand
GGGTATTTGGATTTTAGACAATTTTGCGAAACCTCAATTTTTTTAATTTAACCATAGAAAAAAAATTACATTATTTTTATTTTATGTACCAAGGGCTGAATATATAATTTGTGGATAAACAAGTTGCGAACAACAGCAATGTAATGACGTTTTATTTTATTAACGGTTTTATTGAGCCTAATTACTGTACCTGGTACAATAAAAAAGTTTAATATCACCAGTGCTACTAAATTTAGGGAGATTACTAGATAATAGTATATGACACACTCTGCCAATTAAGTCCCGGTATAATTCACTTCATACCAAGAAAGCCTGGACTGGCACCACAGACACTAGGAAACTGAAACATTTTTTTTTTTTTATATTTTTGCTTGGATTTAATTTTTACTAGTACATCATCTACCAGGGATGGAAGTTATTTTATAGATTGTGTGTTTGCCAAGGATCTTCAAAACCACCAATATTTAGCTATGCTTCACGCTTTCCATTAGTTTTTTTTATTTGTCACGTATCAAACCAGTTTCCACGGATAATCAAACTTCTTAAAATAATACATCTATGATCAAACACAGCTGCTGCTTGAGCCGGCCGTTATGACCGCAATAGAACATAGATGGCGCTGCATGCGTGGTGTGACACCTTGTCATAATGTAGTGACGCATCTATGGCTCCCTTAATCTATGATAGTATTCTCCAGTTCTTCTAATTTCACTCAATCCTATTATATCCCAATTTATTTATTTCAGTTCTTCTAGTAACACAGCAAGATCTTATTCCCTAGATAGGGATCTGACCTTACATGTTGCAAGGTTCAGTTTCCAAAGGTGACCTGTTCTAGTCCAGAAACTTTTAGCACCCTCTGCAGTGAATGTAACCGACCGCTACATTGGGCAGTTGTTCCAGTCGCTGGGGACAGGGGACCATTTAAAGGCCGATTCACACGACCCGTTTTCTTTCCGACAGGCTGGCCGTCGGTTAACCGGCGTCTAGCTTTCTTACGTGTATTCAAATGCAACTGTTCACACGACCCGTTAGGCAGACGGCGGCCCTCGGACGTCAGCTGTCCGAGTCGGCCCGGCTTTCTTTCCAAGAAACCTCGACCGGTTTGACGGACGTTAGCCATCCGTCCCAACCAACGTGTGGATGATATTTTGTGTGAACGAGGACCTGTATTGTACCCCTTCGTTTCGTGGCCTACAACCCCGACTTTTCCTCATAGTATAGAGCCATAGAAATTAGTTAGTTTGTTGTTGACACCATGTATTAGAGGTTAATTGAACTTTTTCAAGGGTATGAGGAGATGTTTGACATGGCAAACAAGATGTATAGAAATAATTTACATAAATAAAAGATATGGAAAATGACTGGAGAGGCATTAAATAAAACAGTTGAGTTTATCGCAATTTTAATATTCTTGGCATGGTGCATAAAGCATTATGAAGATGCATAACTTATTTTATCAACACAGTTACCAACCAACACCTTATAGTGTCAAAATTGTCGTAATTTACTCGGTCCTAACGTGACAGAGTCTAAGTAAACAATGAAAACCGCGCGCTGGTAAACGGCTACGGAACGCCTCGTGTGAATGTACAACATTTCGACGGCGGTTAGCCACCACCCAACCTGTCGGAAAGAAAACGGGTTGTGTGAATCGGCCTTTATTCCTATCTGTGTTTTTGTCAGTTTTCATCACCACGCTGGCCACAGCAGATTGATGATGGAAGGGGACTTTGGTCTGATGGCTCACAGCAAACTAATCTAGTATGGGTGGTCACAACTAGTATAGCTTAGCTGGTCACGGCGATGCACAAACCCTTTCACCTCATTAGGGTATTCCCACTAAGACATACATCATATATATATATATATATATATATATATATATATATATATATATATATATATATATATATATATACATATATATATATATACATATATATACACACACATATATATATATATATATATATATATATATATATATATATATATATATATATACATATATATCAGCTGGCACTAATACACTGCAGAATAAAGGTATCAAACATGTCCTTACACTTGCGCCTGTTCATGGTCTTTCTATAACCGTCCACACATAAACTTTCTTAGTTCATCAACCCATCGTCTTTTCTTCCTTCGCCTGCTTCTTTCGCAACCTCTAGGGACCCATTCTGTTATTCTCAATGTCTATCTATTATCTGTCATTCTCATCATATGTCCTTCTCATGGCTATTTCTTTTCCTTATATGTTAGAATATCCTCGACTCTAGTTTCCTCTCTTATCCATGATGCTCTATTTTCTGTCTCTCAGATTTATTCCATCATCATTCTTTCAATAGCTCTTTCAGTTGTATCTAAATCAGCTTAAGTCCTACGGTTTTAAAAAGGCTCCAAGTTTCTGATCCATAAGTTAAAATTGGTAGGACCATATGATTAAATATTTTTCATTTTGAACAAAGGGGTGTTTTCTTTTTCAATCTTATTTTGTTTACCATAAGCTCTCCATCCCATGCTTATCCTTCTTTTAATTTAGATCACGTGTCCTGGGGAAACACTTACTGTGTCCTAAGTAGGTATATTCATTAACAATCTCTAGGGGTTCGCCCATAACTTTTATTTGTTGTCTCTGCACTATCCTTGAATATTATTTTAGCTTTACTAATATTGATTTACAATACTACATTTCTGCTTTCTCTATTCAAATCTTTAATCATCTTTTGCGATTCCCCCTATGATTCAGTAAACACAACAATGACATTTGCTTATATATATATATATATATATATATATATATATATATATATATATATATATATATATATATATATATATATATATATATATATATATATATGTGTGTGTGTGTGTGTGTGTGTGTGTGTGTGTGTATGTACATACATATATATATATACATATACATAAGTACTTTCTTAATTTGTTAAAGTACTCTAACAATGAAAATACGTAATTAAAATTATGCCTGGTGACATTGAAGTACGATTATCACTTTAAATCCGAGTAGGTTTGTTGCAAATCGATTTAGCCTAGAACAAAAAATATCTTCTTTAAGAAATAAGAAAATTTCTGCTCTAGGCATAAATTTGAAAGCACCAGCGTCCTAGTTACTTCTATCGTATATATATATATATATATATATATATATATATATATATATATATATATATATATATATATATATATATACAGTATATATTTATACACATATATACACATACATATATTATATATATATATATATATATATATATATATATATATATATATATATATATAACTGAGGATAGTTCTTTACAAAAGATTATGCATGTTATACTTTTCATTGATTTATCCACATTTCCCTTTGCATATTACTCGCCTTTATTGTATAATGAGAAATTCCTTATGTGTAAGGTCAATTGATTTAGCTCACATACGGTAGTCCTAACTTTGGCTTAAAACTTGGGTTCCGAATTTTTCATTCAATTTAAATAAATTGTGGCTTTCTTCTACTATTTTCATTCTCCTATAATTTCCAGTCTAGCATACAACTGTTAAAGTACATGAAATCAGAAATATGTTTTAATAGGTCACAATCATAAAAAAGGAAAACAAAACTCAATTAAAAGAATGTTCCAACAGGTAATTAAACACTAACACAAGGAATGTTGTTTAAGTAGTTATGTATAAGTACGAGTAATTTGATCATTCAAAAAGTATTATTTAAGAGTAATTTGGATGTTTTAGAATAGAAATACTAAATAATATAATTTTCATTATCATGGCCTTAATTGACTCAAGCTGAATTTCGTCACATTACTGTGGTTCCTGGCGATGCATTAGTAAAATCACTACCAGTGAGATTGAGAGTAATCGAGGTCCACTTCTATTCAAAAGCTTAATAAGGAATCACCTGAGGGCCAAGGTAAACCATAATAGTGTTGAGAGTTGTTTATTTCAGTCCTTTTTCCTCTTTGTTCCCAAATAGGAATGACCTGGGAAAATATAGAACCAATTTTCTTTACGAGTCGTTTTCTTTCCTTCTACCTTTGATTGCTCTAGACCTTTTCCTGTTAGGGATTTTAGGCTTTTATATTTTTATTTTTCGGTTTCAAAAGCTTCATGCCCTACCATAGTTTTCATTCTTCTTACCTATGAATAGTTACCTCTGCATCTTTGGAGAGGAAAAAAAGCATGCCTATTACTTGGGCTTCTTTGGCTTGAAATCGACAATGAAGAAAAAAATGGATGATAAAAGTTGTTGAACTTTTGTGATAATGAGGACTTCGTGTTTGATATTTTCCCTAAATATTCATTTAGTCAGAAATTCCATTGATTACTCCTAATGTATTCTTTTTCTACACCGAAGTCTAACGCAGCAGCCCCATATGCTATATCTAGTTTCCACCTCAATTACCCTATTGTAAACTCCCCTGCTTGGCGAGCTGCCAGACTGGGATTCGAGTCATGCTCTAGTCTAGGTCGACAGTTCTTGTAGTGTCTTCAACCTCACCATCCTTATGAACTAAGGATGGGGTATTGGGGGAGCCTATAGGTCTACCTGCTGAGACATCAGCGGCCATTGCCTGGCCCTTCCTGATCCTAGCTTGGTTGAAGACTGGGTTTGGGCGCTGATCATAAATATATGTGATCAGTCTCTAGAGTCTAGGCCTTTGTCACTGTCTCATGTCTCTTGCCTTCCATGATAGGCCTTAAAAACTTTAAATCTACGTATTCTATAGCCTTAGCATGAGCTTTAGAATGAGCGGTCATGTCGAAACTTTCTCAAGCCTTCTTCTGGGGATAATATACAGTAGACATGTGTGCTCAACTCACCTCTAGTATTCCTTGTTGGAGGAGGTCTGGATTTAGGATATAGTGAAACCTGCTTGCTGGTGCCCCTAGACTTCTGCTCAGGATTCCTTCGCGGCTGTTATTTTTGGCTCTAGAGTCGTTCGTGAAACATTAATCTATCTTCATTGTCCGTCCTGTGTGTCACCGTGCCGACCCAACATGGTTTTCATCCCCCTTTCGAAGGAAAATTACGATGTTATACATCGTTCTACTACGCATGAATACTTATCTCTGCAAAACAGGCTGCCAACGCAAGAGCTCGTGCTCCACCATTGTGTTGGGGCAATCTTATCGTATCGCATCGGGCATTCAGTGTTGAAATAAGAAGAATTTTCGAGAACTATACAAAATGGCCTGGCATATATGATGTTCTAGAGGCAGAGAATTACTTAGGCGTCATCTTTCTAAGATTTGTCGTCCCATAGTGTGTACACAGTTCTCATTTCTTCTAATTGACATAACATATCATTTGCTAGATCCTGGATCACATACGCTTACTCTTCCCTTTCAAACTCCTGCTTATATTTGTTGCAAGATAAGCACATCAATATCATTATATGTACTTGAGGCATAGTGTCTTGAATGATGCACTCACAAATAAATTTACAAGGTGTGCAATTAAGATATGATAATTCAAAATAGTGCTCTTTAGAAACAAAACTTTATCATGTCTGACTGACTTTTAACATCATCGAAAGACGTAAACACTGTTAAAGATATAATCCTTGATTAAGTGGGTAATTGTTAATTGCATCCTTGTCAGGACTTCAAAAGCCATCAAGCGTTATGAAAATTAGATTCATTAAAGTCACATTTAAATGCCATAGCTTTTAATATAGTATACTCATGTCACTTATAAACTGTATCCATACATAAACATATAAATTTCTATGGTTAAATGCTTAAAAGATGCACATAACTTTATATCATCAGAATATCATCTTAATTTATTGTACAAGAACCTACGGTCTATTAAATCTCTTATTCCGGATCTAGATATTAATCCCTGGCACCGTTGTTCAGTTAGTGTGTTACGTATGTTGCATAATATTTTTCATAATTCTGACCATACTTTATATTCAGATTTTCCCAGACAGCACCACCCTGTTCTAAATACTAGGTATGCAGTTAATTCTAATAGTCATGCCCTCTTCATCATAAGGCTCAATACTACACACTATTCAAGGAGTTTTATTCATCCGGTGACCAACTTGTGGAATGATCTTCCTAATCAGGTAGTTGAATCGGTGTAACTTCAACAGTTCTAACTTGCAGCAAAAAGCCTTTTTTTATAGTTCATTTATGAAAGATCTATTTTAATGTTGTTACTCTTCTCAAAATATATTATTTCAATTGTTCATTACTTCCCTTGTAGTTTATTTCCATTTTTCCTTTCTTAACTGAGCTATTTTCCCTATTAGAGATCTTGGGCTTACAGTATAGCACTCTGCTTTTCCAGCTAGAGTTGTATTTAAAATAACAACAATAATAACAATAATAATAATAATAATAATAATAATAATAATAATAATAATATCGACATTAAAATCAATAAAAAATTAATTCTGTTTATCATTAATTATCGTGAATAAGTCTCAATACAATCAATGCCAATTGAAAAACTGAAAACAAAACCTTGTGTACCCACGCTCTCCCTCTCTTCCTCTTATATTCTAAACTATTGTATTCTATAGGTAATATTAGACGGTACTTTCGTTTTCCGTTGCGTCAGAAATGATAATCATAAAAGTAAAGAATGTGATGATAATGATGATAATATCAGTCATCCAAAGGAATAAAGTTGCCTTTTATTTTTCCTGGCCGTAGATCTGTGCGTGAATTGTTGGAGCCATTCAGCCGTCGTACGATATTACATAAATTAGGCGGGGAACGAGATCTTTATCCTTGTCTACACTCCTTATGTCCTCCGTCTAAATCAAGAAAACAATTTCCTATGACTTGACATTTTCACTCAAGAAAGGAAGCGCTCACTTCTCGACGCTTCTTAATCGCCCTTTAACGTTCTCCAAATCAGGAATTTACAACCTGGCTTCCATCATGCCAGTGCTTGTGTTCAGTCGACAGCCATTACGAAGCCCAAGAGATCCAGGTATGATGCGCCTGTTTTTGGACTCATGAAACCGAAAGGAAAATACTTAAAAGGCAAATTCATTCATTTCCTTTCAATTCCTTTCACGCAGCTGAATATCTTTCTTAGGTAAATGATATGACTATTATTTGGACAAATGTATGACGTTGTTCGTTTGCCCTCGAACACCAGTACTTGGCACTCTAAATTATGAGAGAGAGAGAGAGAGAGAGAGAGAGAGAGAGAGAGAGAGAGAGAGAGAGAGAGAGAGAGAGAGAGAGAGAGGTGGGGAAGTGTGAACAAGAAAGATGTCGGCATAAGTCAAAGCATTCTCATTAGGCCTCATTTACTTTAATGTTCCTATTTTGAAAGGATTTCTGGTCGGCTTACTTTAGGTTATAGTTACGATCCTATTAAGAGTGGTAATGGCAGTAATAAATACAGTACGTATTGATCGGGACGTGATGGTAATTGTAGCATTAAAAGTCACCGAAAAGATCTTACTTAGCCATTCCTTCTGAAGCGAAGTCTTTTCGAAAATATTAAAAATTGTGTACAAACAGTTGCATATATTTACAATATGTGTGATTTATTAGAAAATATATAATTAAATATCATATAAACTTTGTACCACCTTACTTTACAATGTAGAATAAGATTGTGATAAATAACTTTTAGTAAAAATGAACCAAAGATTAACCTAATAAGGGAGACTGACAAATGGAACAGAGATCAAAGAAAAGATGAAAAAAAACTTGTTATATCATAACAAGATAACTGCTTCGGTGGGATACGAAATTACGACTGACGTAGTCCAAACAGGCGAGGGAAAACCTAGAAATAGAGGTCATATGGGACACAATTCCACGTGACATAAGTTGCTGCTAGTAACATATTCAACTTTAATATCTATCACAAGAGTACTCTGACAACATACGTGGTACCTCGTGTCTCATTTCTGGTGTTGATTATGATCCTGATCATTACAGACATTTAAGGTTTATGAACTGGCCTTAATTCTACAAAACTTTTAAAAAAATCTGGTGCCATTACTTGATCTTACAATTATGAAATATTGATAGAAAGAATTTCTCATTGACCTGTTTTAACTAATTAATTTCATGTTTTATTTTCTAAAGTTCTTGAACACCGGTAGTTGCAGCATCATAATTTATTCATTGACATTAACACTTTATTAATAATAAGGTGCCTCGAACAAAATGTAGCCTACGAGAGACAGCTATTAAAATCCATCAAATAATGAGTTTTGATTAATAAAAAATATTTATGTATTCGAAAAATACGTTCGTTCAGACATTGTACATTTTTACTATAATGAGCCTGATAAAAAAAGTTTTATATCACTAGCTGAACTCTGAACGGATATTGTTTATGATATCGGCATTGTCTCTCGTTGATGTCGCTCTCTATCTTGCATTTCACTGTAATGTTGCTACATTTAACATCATATTTAAGAAGGCTACATGATAGCTGTGTCTTTTCAATTGTAGACATCACCATGGAATTTGGCAGAAACCTATAAACTATGTTTCCCATCGATCCTTGAAATTTTCATTTGGATATGTTAATAATTCTAAGAACAATGTACTCCACCGCCAAAAATAACCATTCAACCCATACCGAAATAAACGTTTGCTGTGGCTTTTCTATGGCAGATATCAACATAAAAATTGGTATTGACAAAGTAAATATCTATCCCATAAATCCCTCAAAATTTCATTTAGATATGTGAAGTATTCTACGAGTAATTTACGGCGCCGCCGAAAATCGGAGCTAGGACAATTCGCCGTAAACAAATTTGCCGTAGGACATTTGATTGTAAGACTTTTCGCCGTAAGAAAACTTGCCGTATGGATATTTTGCTGCAAGGACATTTCGCCGTAAAATGTATATTTTAGTTTTTAGCTTATTTCTTGTAGAAATCAATGTAACTATATTCATATAGTTATCTTCAAGTATATTTATCACTTTTCATTGATTTTCATGTATTCATTAAATTATCTAAAAAGTTTTCTAAAAAATATTCAAAGCTAAAAATCATGTACGATTATAGCAATTGCTCGTAAATAATGTTGTTTTGCATTTTGATCACGACCTCTGACAATAATTAGTATGTGCTTATAAACATTTTTTTATTGTTTCTTGACTGCTGGTTCACCTCTTTCTGCATCGATTATCTCCTTTTTAGAAAGATATTCTTCATTTTTCAATACATTGATGAGTTTCCATAAATTTGGATGCGTATTGGTGACAGATGCTTGAAGCGCATTATGGAATCCTTCTACTCCATTGTTGGTATTAGCCAACTGATCTATGGTTCTTTGATAAACATTCCAAAGTTCGATAGGAAAAGTTGGAGAAATTCTACGACGACGAGGTCCCCTCCCTCTCTCTCCCCCAATGTAATGAGTTTCATAATATCCAACTAGTTCTTGTGGTAAGTCATCGTCATCAACGAACTCTATAAATGCACCAATGATGTCTGAAGGCGGTATGAATGCAAGTGCCATAAGGCACTTTACTTTTGTATTAAAAGCACAGTCACTTTGATATCGAACCTTAAGCCCCGTATCTGTCACTTTTCTGTAAACATTCTTACAGAAATGAAAATAACAGCCTGTTACATTTTCAGAAGGGAAAATGTTAGAAAAAGAATTAAAATACTAGCTGGTTCGAAATCAATCATTAGATTTTCAGGTTCTAGGGACTCGATAGTAAATCTTTAACCTTTTAAAAAACGTATTGTAAGATTCCTTAGTCTTATTCGGAAGGAGATCGTAAACTCGTGGGATGCATGCATGTCCTATGTTGACATGTAGAGTATGTAACTGTTAGACGATTTGAGGACAAACCTTAAATGTTCCATCTCATGCCCAATTTGTATGTCTTTCTAGATCGTGTAACCCTGCAATCGTACCAAAGATCAACATTCTGTTTTCATCTTCCATTCCACTATCATAAAGTAAAAATCTTTCTCCGTTCTGTAAACATGCAAATTCTTCGGGAATTACATAACACATTTCCATTAAA
>NC_090732.1:94589694-94602194 GCF_036898095.1 Palaemon carinicauda | reverse complement strand
ATTCTCATTATATGTCCAGCCCCTGTCAATTTCTTTTTCTTACATGTAGTTAGAATAACCTCTACTTTAGTTTGTTCTCGTATCAATATTGCTCTTTTTCTGTCTATTTAGAGCTATTTCCGTCCTTATTTTTTCCATAGCTCTTTGAGTTGTAATTAGCTCATGTTCTAAGGCATATGTTAATACTGGTAGGACCACCTGATTAAATACTTTTCTTTTTAGAGAAAGTGGAATTTTACTTTTCATAATCTAATTTTGTTTACCAAAAGCTCTACATCCCATGATTATTCCTCTTTTAATTTCGGACTCATATCCTTGGGAAGCGCTTATTGTCTGCTTTGTAAGTATATTCAATAACAATATCTAGAGGTTCGTACATAATATTTATTTGTTGTCGCTCAGCATTTTCATTGAACATTATCTTAGTTTTACTCATTAATTTGCAGTCCTACATTTCTGCTTTCTCCATACAAATCTTTTGAAATTCCTCCCATTATTCACTAAATACAACTATGTCATCTGCAAATCGTAAGTTGCTAAGGCATTTCCCCTTAATATCAATTCCCACTTTTCCGTAACTTAATTTTTGTTCAACTTCTTCTAGGCATGCTGTGAATAATTTAGGAGTGAAGGGGTCTCCTTGTCTAACTCCTTTCCCACTATCTTTATGTAGTTATAGAATTACTGTACGTTCTGTATGGATGCCTTCAAGTGTTCTAACATAAGACCTATTTATTCCTTGTCTCTGTAGATCTTTCATAGCAGCTGATTTTTGACAGAATCAAAAGCTTTCGCTTATTCTATAAATGAAATAAATTATGGGTTTTTCATACTCTGATTTTTCTATTAGCTGGTTAACTACATGTTGAATACCCACTTCTACAAATTACTTGCATCATATAATAAAAACTTAGATTAAAATATCAATTTCCATCATGTAAATAAAAATTTTTACTGCTCAGAGTAGGAAGTCAATCTTATTATCCTTACTTCTTTACCATTGCTTATTTTCTTTACCTTTTCCCTCCTGAATAATAGGCACATTTACTCTAGTTAAAATTAATTGAATTACTTCAAGAGTTGAATTATTGTATAAAAGGCAATGTGGAAAACTATTCCCAAAAATTCGGGGGTATACGGGAGAACACCCAAGTACAATGGGACTATTTCCAGGACTTGTTGGAAATGTTCGTTCTTGTGGAAAAGGATGAAAGGGATTGGATGTCAACTACCCAGGAGCAATCCTAAATGTCAGGTCATTGCTATAGATGGTTGACACTATAGGTAAAGCATCCAGACCCGCTGCTTTGAAGGAAACGGGCTGAAGCATTAAACACCAGAGATACCGACCGAACTTAAAATTCGTCCGCGCTGAAGGAATTTCAGGCTTTCGCCTTTCAAAGGCGAAGCCTCATGAATACGCCTATCCTTCCAGGATACTATCCTTTATTTTTTGTTTACTTTGTATCACAGGTGCTGCTTAGATGGTCTCTCTCTCTCTCTCTCTCTCTCTCTCTCTCTCTCTCTCTCTCTCTCTCTCGGATGCGTGGTGTGGCCTACTACATATTCTTAGCGTGGAGCACTGTTATTTACGAAGAAATATATCTAAATTATAGTAATTCTGATTATATTCATCTTATTCATAGTTTCCGCAGAATGATTATTTTACAAAATACGTATCATTAATCATGAGCAAAATGTTTACAAAATAAGAACATATTTGAAACAAAAGTGATGGGAAGCTAAATAATTCGTAGTAAAGATTTAAAGATAACACCATAAATATCATTTAAATTGTACCAAAGCAATATTTTAAGGTAAGATATATGCCAAGTTGATGAGTCCCAACAGCTACTTACAATTAAGTGAAGCGTACAATCGCTCGATAATTCTAAGTTCTTCGTGAAAGGTTACAGTATATTATGGCGATGTCACTAATAAATTCAAGTTGATTGTAATACTGAAGGTATAAATAAAGAAACAGAAATATAATAACCTTTCCCTATTCCAGCTTAAAGAATGAAAAGCAATATGATCACTGAAATCAATCTCAGTGAAAATCTACCAAGTAACTGAAAACTAATGACACTATAAAAAATTTACAGAAAATTCATCTGTTTTACAAGGTGTGCTATAAAACTAATTCATATCATATCATGAGCTAAACAATAATTCTTTTATTTTGAAATTGATAAAAATCCATTAAGTTAAATAAATCTTTTTACTGGGTATCAATATTAGATTTGGAGTACTCTCAAACGGACCTCTGTAAAATACTCTATTTTGGTCTGTTGCATGTATGTATGTACGGTACTCAATTTCGTATTATAATGAATGGAAACCTACTCAAAATATTAAATTGAAATAATTGACTCGCAAAAGGGTTTAAACTTAAAATTTTATAAGTTTATGTATTTGAGAGAGGGGAAAAATCCTGCCGTTCGGACATGCAGTGAGCATGTGTGTATAATGAAGAATGTCTTGAACCAAACGAACATAAATATTGATGCACCAGACATCATGCTATATTCGAATAACCTTTTGTGTGAGGGGATACATAATTATACATTCATGACCTGAGATTGTTACAATTTGTTGTCAAACATCTCTGGAAGTTTCCTCTCAACAGCATTATCAAATCCATTCTCTTACATATTTGTCTATCGTGAAAGAGAAAACGTTTCTTCCTCTTAAACAGTTGCTCTTCAATGTTATCTAACATAGTCATTGTTACCCGAAGCGGCAGAAACTCTTCTAATCATGTACTTTGTATAAAGATCATGTAGCTTATGTTTTAGCTTCATTTGGTTTGCTTATTAGCTTGTATATTTATTTGTCTGTTTGTTAAACGAATTAATCAAACGTACCGCGTGAACTTTCACGTTAATCTTACCAAATCTGCAATCCAGATTTACACGCCATTTGTGTACTTTTCGTAATACCGTGTCTTGTATTAATTAGAGAGAGAGAGAGAGAGAGAGAGAGAGAGAGAGAGAGAGAGAGAGAGAGAGAGAGAGAGAGAGAGCTTTAAGGTGGTTGTATTACCCATTCTAAGGGGAGGTTTACAGTCATCGTTGTTATTCCTGACTATACGAGACAAAACAGAGTTAGATTGGTTTTAGTTTTCATGTCGTTAATGTATCATCAAAAGATGGAGCAACCATTTTCATGCTTCTCAAATAGACACTAGAAAAAGTAGAAACACTAAGTTCCATTATCCTGGAAATCAACCACTTTATTTCACGGGTTTTGGTTCAGTTACTAATGAATATCCTTGTGGTTAGTTGGTTTAAATTAAGCTGGCTTAAATAAAGCTGGATTAAATTAAGCTGGATTAAACCATCACAGGCCCTTTTCGATGTTCCAAAATGCACTAAGGTGTGAAAGGTAGTATTTTCCCCCAAGAAATAAAAAGAAGCCCTTAAACATGATAAAAGTCTGTTAATCATTAACTGAGAGTTCTTGAGTTGGTATTTCACTCTCCTTGAAATGAGATAACTGCATTATTTAATTAGTCTGATCCCGTAAATACAATCTTTACCCATTTTTTAGGTTTTACATAAGATAAAGTAGTACGAATTTAGTTTGTTCAATTCCACAAATACCTATCACACCATTTTAAAATCAAATCAATTTCTGTCGATGTTATATTACTCCTCATGTACAAGTATAACACTATTACCGAAACATACAAAAGACAAAAGGACCACATTAGTACTTGATAATAAATGATTATTTAAAAATTGACAAAGACCCTCTTTTGGCATTACCTTTTATGAAAATATGTACGCCTAATCTTTAACGTACAGCAATCATAGTTTCCCTTTTAGTAAATAGACGTGATTAAACATGAAATATTCAAAAGGCCATTAAGTATATTACAATCCATAGTGCAAGCCATTTCGAGTCATTATATGTTGCAACATTAAAAAATTGCTTCACTGAAGGCTTTCATGCGTCCCTCATTTATTACTAAAAAATAAAACATTTACTCCAAAAATATAAAACAATAATATTTACATTTTCTTCTTCCAAGATTGATGCAAAACTTTTTTTTTTTTTTTTCTAAACCAGTTTGAGAAGAAGACATTTTGTTTCCATCGTTATTGTCCATTCAGGCACATTTTGTAATAAGTATCAAGAGATGAGCACTGGAGAACATTCTCTTTGCAAATCTTTCCAATTTACATCGTATTATAAAACGTCGGCCATTCTATGGAAGATTGGAAGATTTTTTTTTTTCAGATTACAGTATATCCAAATATATTTTCCGTCAACAATTACCACAAACAATGCTAATAGCGCTGAAAAAATACGAGGTTTAAACGCAATTTCAAGAAAAAATAATTCAGCTATTTCCTTCGTTCCGTACTATTCACAGACGACCTTTTCTCAAGTCCATGCGCAGTAAATCATAGCTCAATTAATGAATACCACAGAGAGGAATTATTTGAAAGCGTCTAGCAAACAATACCCAATGACCTTAAAGATTAATACTGCACTTTTAATTAGATTTTAGAAAGGGCTGCCTGATAAAGGTTTAGCATATGTGTGTGCGTTTCTACTATCCCTTTCATCCCTGCGTATTACGACCATATTCATTTATACATAACATTTTCTTATATGCAAATGCATATGTATCCACTGATATACAAACATATCCAGCAAATTTTCTTTGTGTTGAACAGGCTTACATAAGTCCTTTTATAGTTTATATATCAAATATCTATTTTAATGGTGTTAATGTTTTTAAAATCTTTTATTTTAATTTTTCATTACTTTTTATATCTTTTATTTATTTCCTTATCTCCTTTCCTCACTGGGCTATTTTTACCTGTTGGAGCCCTTGGGCTTATAGCATCTTGCTTTTCCAACTCGAGTTGTAGCTTAGCTAGAAATAATAATAATAATAATAATAATAATAATAATAATAATAATAATAATAATAATAATAATATGTTCATGTATGCCCGTGCGTGTGTATATTTGCCATATTTTTCTACAATATATGAAGCTTCAAAACCTATAGACGATAAGGCTCTGCCATGAAATGCACTCCATGACAGGAGAATAGCTTCTTTTAATATCAACGAATTTCACTATTGTCTCTATAGTATATGAGAGACTATGATACCGCTAAGGCATTCTGCCGGTATGTATAGGATGCGTCATCTACTGAAGTGTCCAGCCTATGAGTTGGAAGCCCAGTACTTTGTATCACATTAGCTACACTGATACCATAAAGTCATATTAGCTTTGTGCCCTTAAATTATTCATGTTAACAAAAAATTATCAAACCGATTGATAAATTCCTTCAATGATTTTGCTAAAAATCCTAGCATAACATGAAAACAGTCATCAACTGATGAAAAAAGTCCACCCTCCGCACAAAATATACATACACTATACACGCTTAGAAACACATTCACTCACAGGCCGAAAATAATGTAGGAACCTTTTATAAGGAAATTATAAGTAACTTCTATAATCATAACCCGGGATTTAGAAAAATCCCCAGTAGGAATTTTGCTTGGCCCGCTGCTATAAACTGGTCCTAGAGCTGTGGAGGAAATTGATGGTACCACGTGATATAATGATAGCACGTGCACATGATCCAGGGATAGCAAAAAGTTCCTAAGTGTTCGAGTGTTTGCCTAAATGGATTTTGGAGAGGAGGAAACCGTAGTTGAAGATTGCAAGCGCCCGGATTGAATGATAATTTTAAGAGAACATTATACTAAAGGCTATATATCAGTTTAGTGGGATCCGTGTTACTGTATGGACATGTGTCATGGTATGACAATGAAACAATCTCCAAAAGATTTAGTAGATTTGAGAACAAAGTTCTCAGAAGAGTATTGGAAGTTAAGTGGCAGGACAGGATTAGAAATGAAACTATATGGGAGATTACTCGAGTGACATATTTGGATGAGATCATGGTGAGGGGTAGATGGAGATGGTATGGGTATATTCTTCGCACTCCCAAAGAGAGATTAGTTCACCAAACGTTTAATTGGGCTACACAAGGAACTAGAAGAGTTGGACGACCCAGGCTTACATGACAGAGGACTACGAAGCGTGAAGTAGATGATGATGAATAAAGACGTATTGAATTGAAAGCTCAAGATAGAGACGACTGGCGAAATCTAACCCAGGCTCTTTGCGTCAATAGGTGTAGGAAGAGATGATGAAAGTCTTCTCTGACAAGGGGCAGGATCTTTGGACATAAGAATTTTGGTAACGTTTAAAATAGTTAAGAAGAATGTTAGATAGTATTATGATAGATTAAAATGAAGAGTCGGAAAATGACAGCAGAAATTTCAGAATGAAGGAAAGTTAATATGTAGGAAGCATGAATGACACAATAAAAGTTGAATAGCGAAGTATACAGATGAACTACAATATGTATCGCTGTATTAACTGGCTGATGCCAGAGAGCTTTTTAAGCAAGAGGTTCGGAAATGATTTATGAGTTATAGAACTGGTGTGTCCCTCAAGTGGAGCCCTACACAGTGGAAGCGTTACTGAAGTGGATTCGAGTAGGAACATGTGTAATTGAATACTTCTTTATCGTTGAGTGTATAAGAAAAATCAATAATAACATTAACCGTATAAATAGCCAGACAAAATAGCCAGACGGCTAGAGATGTCAACTATTGATTATGACACTGCGAGGAATAGCCAACTTTTCTTCACAGATGATGTCTTAACCCTAAAACTTCTATGGTTTCTTAGAGACATTCAGCCTAAGTCTCAGCGCGAGGAAGTCTGTTTGTGACACGGTATCTTGAAAGTATCGTGGACGTAGATTCTCACTTTGATAAAATATACTGATAATACATTTTTATGGATTCGTAAAGAAAGGGGAATAGACGGAATTTCAGTAAAAAAACAGATTTACATAAAAGGTACACATCTGAGGACTGACAGCTCATTTAAATCTATCAAATTGATTTTAATGAAACATGATAAAAAAAATATTATTCTTTTTTTTATATCTATCTCTGTTGGATTTATTCAATTTTTTCTCCATCTAACTGTGTATGTGTAATATGTTTCCCTAGAAAAATTTAGCAAACATATCCAACTCCCGAAACTATTATCATAAGCGATAATAATCTTGGCTCATGTGTAATTAATAGGTCAATCATTACTCATCATATTGGTTAAGAGTCATTTCTTCTTTCTATTAATATTCGTGTTATGTTACGCCCCATCCTTGTACGTTCATTCTCTCAAGATTGCTTAACTATCTATCTTGTTCTTATAAATTCTTCCATCAAGACTTTCCTTGGCTTAAAACTTTGTGTTCAAACTATGCGATTACCCTTTTATTTTGTCATTGGAGCATTCCATTCCCTTTTCAATTAATAACCTTTAAAATGGTCTAATATATTTTATAGGAATCAAGTCAACTT
This sequence comes from Palaemon carinicauda, assembly GCF_036898095.1. Taxonomy (NCBI): domain Eukaryota; kingdom Metazoa; phylum Arthropoda; class Malacostraca; order Decapoda; family Palaemonidae; genus Palaemon; species Palaemon carinicauda. Next base: position 94,594,776 of record NC_090732.1, on the reverse strand, counting down.
CGTCATTTACTTCGTTTAAAAAAATACCCTTTATTGGAACGTTAAGTCTTTATCATTCGATGTAATAACTGCGTTCGCAACAAAAATGAAGAGATAGAAGGATTGGGATCGTGAAGGAAGAAAAATAGAGTACTTAAAAAGATTGGACGAAATGGAAATGGAAAGGTTAGAAATGACATACTGATTAAAAAAAAAATAAACACAAAGATATAGATAAACGGCTAGAAAACTTTATAGAGCCATAGGTAGTTATTTTGCCCTTCAGACCCTTATGACAAAATGTTTTAAATTTCAAGAGCCACGGCAAGATAGTCACTAACATCCACAATAGAGGGATCATACATAAGATGAAGAGGAAAGAGAATTGCGCGCGAAGCATTTGATCAGCTCAGAGCTTGTTACGTGTTCTTGTAAATGAAAGTTAAGTAATCTAAGTAAGTGACAGCAGTGGTTACAATAATTGAATGCTATATTGGTAAATTATAACAGTCAGCTGACATTTCAACAACGTGGAGATGACTGATATCTTTCTAAGTATAAGCAATATTACAAAGGAAAACCAAGTGATAAGTGAGTATTTGAAAGGATTGAATTTAAAAAAGATCACTTTATTCATGCATGACTATGATGTCTGAGGATACATTTGGAGTGTTATATAACTTTCATAAGTATGACGTTAGGCTTGATTCCAAATAATGTACATATCTTTTAGGTTAATAACCAACTCATTCCCCTACTTCATCATAAACCAGTGGTTCTTAACAATTGTTTGCCCCCATACACCCCTTTCACCTTATGTCAGAATGTCATCCTCCCTCCTTTCCAAGAAGGTCTGCCTCAAAAAGGGCATTCCTAATAATACCACATAATGCAAAAATCAGTTTACCATTTCCATAATAGTACATATACATATACAATTTTGCATGTATTATTTTTATATTCTAATTTTACAAATTAAATGCAAATTGAAAATAGTGATGGATTTATAAAACTTGAATAGAAGTAAAAGCGTTTTTCTACATATCAATCATGAATTACATAACACACCAAACTAAAGCTAATGCAATAAACAAAACGTTTAATAGGATGCCATGATATTGTAAAGTTGTATTTATTTCATTTTGAAGAACAGAGTCAATCAAAAATAAAAGATCAAGACTCCAATAGTTTGTGATTGCCAGTCTGTGGTCCAAATTCCCCATTGGTTGAGAGCCCCTGCCATAAACGAGACAAGAAGGAAATCATTCAGCAGTTGGAATATCGAGGTTCCTTGACTTTCATTTGACGATTCTTCCCAGTTGCTAAGAGAGCTATATTTTTTAGCTTATCCTAACCCTTCTTCATACAATTTTGTTTTGGTTCCGTATAGGGAGAGCTTCTGTTTTCCTCTCATGTCTAAATTACTTCTTGCCATGTATCCTTAGGAAAAAGAATACTTAATAAATTGGAATCTTGACATTTCTAAAACCAGGGTTCTTGACAGGGTCTGGGAGACAGTGGATAAAACTGGATTTTAACATATAAAATGTCATATTTTGCAGTCTTCAAAACGGAATAATAATTGCACTGTTTTATAAAAGAAAAAGAAAGTGGTTTCATAACATTTCCACACTTACTCTGTATTTCCGTTGGCTGAATACTAGATTTTTATCAAATAATGCTATTAAATTGGAAGTTGGTATATCAACAGCCTTCCTTGTCGTTTTTAATATATTAGAACATTTTTTCTCGTTTATAATTACTAAGATATTAGTCTTAATGACATTCTAGTTCCTAACACACAAATATTATTTTACGGTTCGTAAACATCTTATTTTCTTTCCTGAAAGAGCTTGTAATAACAAGTATATAAATTCGTAAATTTTCCGATATCATAAACAATGTTATCGGACTGAGTTACAAATCGCTGTTCAAAAGAAATCGAGATATGGGGGAAATCGGCCGTTTCTTAGCTAGATTGGATCTATGCAAATAAGGGTCACATAAAGGGCAGTGACTGTTATCAAATTAGATTCCTTGAATTCTCATACATATTTCAACGTATATATGTAATAAAATAAGAGATAAAAACATATTGTTAACATCTATTTTGTACCGAAAAATTTTGGTTTTCAGTGTAAAATTTGGTGTATGTTTACTTATCACGGCGCAATTGTGGTAGGCTTTTAGAAAGTTGCTCAATTATAAAGATATGCATTATACTCATTTGTATCTTTTCTAGGCCACAGTTATATTCATGTGGTCGTTGTCAAGTCTAAATCACATTTTAGAGAGGACCACCAAACAGAAATTGCAAATATCGGCATCAACAATGTTGTCAAGGCAAGGGAAATTTATATACCATTTCTTTTAAACAACTAAATCTGAGGCAACTCTGGTGAGAAATCGGAGTGTCATTACAAAATACCTTTCTAATTAGATAAAATTCACTCATTGTGTATCTTATTTCCTGAACTAGCAAAGAGATACTATTGATTCTACATTCTTGGCTCTATACGACCGTAGACGCAGACGCTCCTCAGAACGCGGCAAAACGGTTGAAGGCATTGTTTAGAATGGAAGTATTTCTACATCATATTCTAGTACATATGCTGATTTTATTACTATTTCTTGACTGATCTTTCCCGATAACGTAAACTTCTTCTTCTTTTTTTTTCTAGATAACATTCTCATGTACTATATTTCCCTCGTATAGCATCTTATTCTCATATCGTATGTCACTTTAGTCTAGGGAATAAAAACTACTATTTGCCTATAAGACCTACTAATCACTATATACCTTATCGACATGAGGGGCTAAGATTAGTATAAATATAAATTCAGGAAGCATATTTTTTTTTTTTTTTTTACAAAAGTGCACGTATAGTATATATTAAGATTAGCTACTTGTGATTCAATCCTCATTTCATTGTTAAATTAATCCATTTGCTGAATGATATATATAATATACATCAATTTTGTATTGGCGGCTTTTATTGGCATGTAGCCCTCGGACTATTAATTGATGTAAGACATGAAATAAATTTAAAATTAGGTAGAAATTATTTCTTGGCACTTTAGTGATAAGAAGAGAAACAACAGGCATACTTAAAGCCAAAAAGCAACCCTGATATTTTTAGAGCAAGATCGAATAAAACTTTGGCACCAATTGTAGGAATGCTATATATCTTTGTTGTCGTTCTTGCTAACTAAGGATATTTTAGTCTGTTACTATCGGAGTTTAATTCAATGCCACGGTATCTATTTTGCCAGCATGGTTATTTTGTGTTATCCAACAACATATTCTACGCTTTATGACACTTGAGATTGCCTTCATTAAAACGTATCCTTCCTCACATTTTCTTAAGCTTCTAGATTTAAGTGTCTTATTAATTTAGAGAGAAGAAATATATGATCCTGTAACTTGGCCAAACGCTTTTACTGCTTGGGCAAAATTTATTTTTCAACAAATTTCCAAAGATTATTACAAAATTTATATCATTAGGTTTGCTTATAATTTTTCAACTCTTATTATAACTTTAATATATTTAAGGTAATTTGTGTTTATTTATAGAAATACAAATTTACATATAAGCATATGTGTACTTATGGTCCAATCCAAAGAAGAGTTTCGAATCCCATGGGAGCAACACCTATTTACAGCAATTTTGTTAAATCATATGTGCTTGGTGGTCATACGACTGCTGCAGGTCTTCGTCATGGAAAAGAGACGCATACATTCTAAATAAATTAATTGAAATTAGAAGGCCAAAACCCAAAGGAAGTATATATATATATATATATATATATATATATATATATATATATATATATATATATATATATACATATACATATATATATATATATATATATATATATATATATATATATATATATACAATGTGTGTATATATATATATATATATATATATATATATATATATATATATATATATATATATATATATATATATATATATATATACTGTATATATATATAACGTATGAGTAGATGTATGCTTTATCAAGGTATATATATGAATGAATAAATTTACGCTACATCGAAGATATTCAAAGGGGCAATTTGTGTAATTCTAGGTCTATTTATACTGTTGTTTTCCCAATATAAACATGTTCTCACAGACAGACCCCACGTCATTTATCCCACCATATCATATGAAAATAAGAAACAACATATCAGCAGTTCACAAAGATATAAGAATTAAGCACTTCTGGTATCATTATTCATACTGAAAAATCCCTAATAACAGCTCTCTCTCTCTCTCTCTCTCTCTCTCTCTCTCTCTCTCTCTCTCTCTCTCTCTCTCTCTCTCTCTCTCTCTCTCTCTCATCTAAAATTCAACACCCTTACTCCAAAGCACAACTCAAAAACTAATCAATATTTGACCCCAGTACATTTTAGGTACGTCACACTAAGCCTGTAAAATCCCATTCGACTAGGTTTAGGACTTGCCTTGTTCAATTCATACTCATTAGAGATGAGAACCAATCATCAATGAAAAACAAGTTGCCAGTCAATGAACTTATCTCTAATCTCAGCCGCATTTGGAAAACCTTTCTCTGTGCTAATATCAAAGCTCTTCTTAAATACCCGCCATATCCCCATCACAAACAAATAGTTAATTAAAACTGTAATTGTTGACCAAAAACTGTTTATTGCTTTTAAAAAACCTTAGTAATGAAAATGTCATCAACAATAATTTTAGAGCCACGTCCTTGTGTCTCAGTCCCAGTACCATAAATTGTCAATCACACTTGCCCACGTTGAAAAGTATTAGCGTGCTTTTCAATTGTTTCCATTATGTTTACAGGTCTGCTCACAGAAACATTGAACTTTATAATATTCGACCCTGAGAACATATCTTTTAAAAGGAAAAGTGGACGAATGGATCATTCGATAGGCTTTAGGTAAAAACACGAAAACTAGGAGTCTCTTAATGTCTCTCGTATCCAATCTTTTCTTTTTCTTCTTCTTTCTCCTTTCATCTTTTTAAGGAACCATTAAGTGGATTTCCTACGGACGACAAAGGCGAAAATAATCTGATGGAATCTGCCATTTTCATGGATGGACACGGAAAA
>NC_090732.1:94573130-94588130 GCF_036898095.1 Palaemon carinicauda | reverse complement strand
GAAGGAAGCGGAAAATTAGAGTGCTAGAGTTTAAAGAGCCCGCCACACGACCAAATACTTCCGAATTACAAACATTGTTACCAGTCCATGGTCTGGGTAGTAGTAATGAGGGACGATAACGTCAAAAGAGCAAAACTAACACCTTGAACCAAGCGACAAACGGTGCTACCAGATCTAGCTTAGCCCCATGGTGTCTTACCTTGTTCATCAGGCAGTGACTGCGCAAAGCTGAAAACACATGTAATCTCATGTGTCAAACTTTGAGCTCAGGTGTAAGGTTGTTTCAGTCCAGTACAGTCTGATAACATTGCTAAGGGAAGCACGAAAATTCAAATAAAGAAAATGTCGTTGAAAAATCATAATTACTACACCTTAGAAGAACTGCAAAGGGAAACCATATAACGATTCTACAGGAACTGCAAGATGGCTACGAATCAAATTTTAGAAATTAAAGTACACTAATAATGGAAACAATACTTTTTCACAAGCTTATAAGAAGAAACCATTTATATGCCAATAGATAATATTCTATGTGGAACAAGATTGAAAAAAAACAACAGCTAGATGTTATACAGTCAATATGCTTCTTCAATCACGGGCCTTCTAGTGTTGTCGTTCCAAGGGGTATAGAGGATGTTTGCTTCACGTTCGCTAGTTTCCGACATCATCTATGCCCTTTTGCCGCTGCTTATTGCATTCTGGTAACTATGCTTGCATGACGAGGACTAACCAGTCGTGTGGATGCACCCTGTATTCATACATGGTGAAGAACAGGTAAGGGATTCGGTGCTATAGTCACCTACAATTTCTTCATACTTATATGAGTTCGTCTTAAAAAGAATTTCAAATCCATGTATATCCAGAAACATATACATACATATACCAGCACACACACAAGCAAGCATAGATATATATCCATGCATAAACATACAAAGAAAATTCAACATACAACTAACAATAAAACATATGCACATATGCATATACAATTATACATTTATATGTATGAAGGCACAGATCAGAAAGATTAATACCATACGTATACATTGGATCCTTCTCTCTGGTTACGGTTCATTTACCTATACACCGAATAGTCTAGCGTATTCTTTATATATACTCTGTCCTCATACACCTGACAACACTGCGATTACCAAGCAAATTTTCTTCTTTAAAGGGGTTATCTATTGCACTGTAATTATTCAGTGTATACTTTCCTCTTGGTAAGGGAAGAAGAGGCTTTAGCTATGGTAAATAGCTATTCTAGATGGACAGTCTTAAAATCAAACCATAGTTCTCTTGTCTTGGCTAGTGCCACAACCTCTGCACTATGATCTTCCACTGTCTTGGATTAAGAGTTCTCTTGTTTGAGGGTACACTCGGGCACACTATTCTATCTTATTTCTCTTCCTCTTGTTTCGTTAAAATCTTTATAGTTTACATAGGAAATATTTATTTTAATGTTGTTACTGTTCTTAAAATATTTAATATTTCCTTGTTTCCTTTCCTCACTGGGCTATTTTCTCTGTGGGAGCTCCTGGGCTTATAGCATCCTGCTTTTCCAACTAGGATTGTAGCTTAGCAAGTAATAATAATAATAATAATAATAATAATAATAATAATAATAATAATAATAATAATAATAATAATAATGTACCATATGAGGTAAAAATCCAAGCGCCCAGGTGTTACTGAAGCCAGGTCTGATTAAAAATTTAAATTTTCAAGTTGATGAAGCTTGTAGATCTTGTTACATATAAATTCATTCAACTCGTACATTTCATTTCAAGTATCTCAATTAAGAAAACTTTCTTTTACAAAGCTGGACTCTGGCAGCTCTTTTTAGCAAGTTATTGGAATGAAGCAATTTCTTTGCAAATTACCGATAAATCGTAGGATTTTGATCTCTAGCATGAATAAATGTTGAATAGCTATCTTCAACATTCCTTACACTTTTCGTCTTATATTGTTCAATTCATTTTCGAGAGCTTTACTTGATTAACCGATATATTTTCTTTTTTTATATAAATTACAGGGGATACAATATACACATTCTTTGGTACTGTCAGAAAATTTTTTTAGAGCCGTTTCTCTGTTATTGCTCTTAAATACTACATTATCGTTGATTTTTTTTTTAACAATCGGGGAATACCTTTAAAATAATCCTTTTGAGAGATTTAGGTATCAAATCATATAACTTTCCCCATGTGTAATTCGTAATTGGAACCATAGAATTACTAACTGGCTTCCTTGTGTGAACAGAGCGGATGTCAATTCACAACCAGGGCACAATGGGTGGTACCGCTGCTGTAAAACTCAGCATGGGATTCAGTATCTGCTTAGTATCCCAAATGCTGTTTAATAAGCTCTACGTCACTTAAAGATGTTCGAAGAGTACACAATGCTCGATGTCCTTCCTACAATACAAGCATACTTTACTAAGTACAAGAGAACAGATATTGTGGTTGATGTCTACCAGCTATGCAAGATGAGATGCAGGGTGACAAGGGAGGGCAAAGTTCCCTCAAAATGGCAAAACTTTCTAAGTGAAAATTACAACAAAGACAAGCTATTCAAACTTCTGGCTAAGATTGCTCGTGTGGCTACACCAAATGTGTTCATTACAATCAAGGAAAAGTAAGATGTCAGCAACTGTACAATCAATCAGGTTGGGGTGGCATCATGCAGTCATAAAGAAGCTGACACGTGGATCTTTGTTCATGCTTGGCATATAACAGAAACTGGAAGCATGGACACCATGGTCAAAGCCACAGACACGTTTTCATCATTGCAGTCAGTGTTTATCCAACAAAACAGGAGCTAGGTCTGTAGCAGTTGTGAGTTGCCTTTAGCCAAGGACAGAACCTGAGGTGGGTTCCTGTTCATGACTTGTGTTGCACTTTTGCAGAAAAGATCAAAAGGTTTTTACAAGCCTTCATTGCCTGTGATGTTTCAACGTTCCCTGACAAAGGAAAGAAGTCTGCTTATCAAGCCAGGGATGTTTGTGGTGAGGCTTCTGGTGCCTTCAGCATACTCAGATAGTACCCACCGGTAGTAGATGATGAATACCAGAAGTTCGTGGTTATGATGTATGACAACTCCAGCAAAGCTGAATGTGTTGATGATGCGAGGTTAGACAAGGTTACTTGGAAGAAGAGGCCATAAGAAGCCCTTCCTCCGACGCAAGCAGCATGGGAGCGTACTGCCTACCCTGCCTACCAGGTGGGCTGTATCTGGAGTAGGTCAACCAGAAATGCTGACTCCTGGTAACTGTGGTTGAACTAAGAGAGGAGATGCATGAATGAATAATTGATAATTACCAGGCATCATAACATCAATGGCCATTAATGCTACTTCTTCATTGCACCACGTACTGTAATCCCCATCACATCATCGAAGTCCTCGGGCATAGGGGGAGGGGGGGGGCAGATACTGATATACTAAAATTACAGACAGACATTGTACCTCAAATCGATCATTGCGGAAACTTTGCATGGTACGATGATGATCTAATTACCACTATTTCAGTCCTGATTCGAAAGTAGATATAATAATAATTATTTATTTACTACTTCAGAGTTCAATACTGGAGACAATACTTTGCGGCAAATATTCTTGAATAGGAAAACCAAACGTTTATCATCGACGACAAAACTTTTAAGGAACATATTAGGTCTATTTCTTCCTCTATTGCAAAAAAAAAAAAAAAAAAAAAAAAAAAAACTGTCTTATTAAATAGGACTTTTAAAATTTTCGGTGACCAATCTATCATGAAGAAATGTTTTAAGCCTTTCTTTCTACCTTGTTCCAGGTATTGTTCTCTAGTGTGGTCTTCAGTTGCTGCCTTCAATTTTCATTTGTCAGACAAACCTCGCTATCTATTAAATTTCTTATTCCTGATCTGGATATTTATCTCTGGCACCGTCGATGTTAGTTCTTTATGCATTTTGCCAAAGATTTTTTATAATTCTTACCATCCTTTGCATTCAGATCCTCCCAGACTGTACCATCCTGTATTTAGTACTAGGTATGCAGTTAATTCCAAGTCATGCCTTCTCCATCATAAGGCTCCATACTGCACAGTATTTTATTAGTTTAATTCCCGCTGTCACCAGATTGTGGAATGGTCTTCCTAATCAGGCAGTTGAGTCGGTAGAAATACAGAAGTTCAAACTTGCGGTGAATGTTTTTGTCTTCATTATTTACATATGACAGATCTTATTTCAATGTTGTTACTGGTCTTAAGATACTTTATAGTTTTACTATTAATTCTCATATATAGTTTATTTATTTTCTTTCTTCGCTGGGGTATTTTCCCTGTTGGAGCCTTGTTCTTATAGCATCCTGTTTTTTTTTTTAACTAAGGTGATAGAATAATAATAATAATAATAATAATAATAATAATAATAATAATAATAATAATAATAATAATAATAATAATAATAATAATAATAATAACAGCTCCGTATATTTCAAAATAAAGCATTATCTTAGTCCAGTATGGTATTTTCTACACATGATCATACCGCAAATTGCACTTAAGTAACTAGATATATGTAATCTTAATATATAATAGCAATTCCTCTGTGAAAAAAGGGCAACGGGCATCACAGAGATCGAAGACAAAGATATTAACTTACAGTATAATCAATGTACTACAACGTGTCGAGAACGGGTTTGCTTCTTCAAGTTTTAGTGGTCCAGTGATTCATTTTACTGATAAAACTTAGATAAAATCATAAAAAAAAAAAAATTAAAGAATATTACGTAAAAGAATTTACTGTCTTTCTTTCTGGTTCAAGTTTTTTTGAGGGGAGGGGAATTCCACTGAAGGATTTGATAAAAGATGAAACTACAGAACCAGTCAGCATAGAAACCTCATATGCAAATGATGCTTAGTCTTTAAGTTTACCCACGCGGCTTATGTGTTTGTTTACAAGATCATTTATTTTATCAAGTGGTTTACATATGGAAAAATTATCAACTGTCAATTACATTACAAACGTGATCATGCAGGATATGTTTTAACGGCGTCTGTATTGGTAGGCTTCGTTTCATTTGATAATGAACTGCGTTATTGCATAATGCAAGAAAACAATAAAAAAGAAATTACGAAGAAAAAGGAGGATACAAATCTGTATCTGATAGTCTTGTGTTTTTATCAAATTCAAATATCAGCAAGTTTGCCTTTTTTAATCAAGCATTCATCATTAAGTGTATTCCAGATGAAAAAAAAATCAATTGCAGGATACTATGAATCTTAGGATATCAATTAAACATTAAAATTCTTGGTTTACAGTATTTGTACTGGCCATCCTGAAATTGATCTATCTCTAGGCCATGTCCTTTATCTGCATTCAGTTACAGAATAGTGAATCCAGTACATACACTTAAATTCGACAATTTTTTTTTTCATTATATTGACTACTGGAGTGAGACGAGACAATATTAGAGATCATTACTGGAACTACCTACTCTTACCAGTAAGTTAATGATAACAAGCCATTGGGGAAGCAGAATGAAAGTTGAGTTACGAGGTTTTAGTGAACGACAAATACATTATCTCTGCTAGTTTTTTTTTACATGTATTTAGGGTATTTAGAGTTTCTTCGTCTAGCTTTCAATGTCGGAATAAATAGAGTTAAGTAAACGTCCTCACACCTATTTTTGGCTTCTAATATTCTTGGAATTTTTGATATGCAGTGCCTCTTGGGGAACTTTGTGGCTAGATTTACTCTTCATCGTGGATTTCATTTCATTAGCCTAACTTTAAAACTTACTTAAAGAAGTTACTGCAAGACTCTGCAACAGCACGTGTGTTAATATTTTGGGAAAAATGTTTAAGGACAGTATGGAAACTTCTGTTGAAAGAATGCTGTTCTTCCAGTCATCGGCACCAGAAAATTTAACAATACGAAATTTATGGCAATCAGCAAAAATATACGATGTGATCCTACACGTAAAATACGTTTAACGAAAACAGAATATTTTATTGTCCCTCTATTAACTGAACTATAGTTCAAACCCTAAACTTAAGTATTATATTTTGCAAGAATAAATACGCAATCTACAGGCACAATATGCTCTTTCTTTTTTACACCTCACTCTACAAGAAAAAGAATCACAGACATTGTTTTTTATTGTCTGAAAGCTTGTCAAGTTAACTTCAATGTTTGTAGTTCTTTGTTGACATTAATTATATTAAATCAATGGAAAATGAAGACATATCCCATATGAAGGATTTATCTTTATTTTCTCCTTTACCAAGAAGTATCTGATCTTTTATGCATGTGATTTTTACTCGTAAACTTTCAAACATGGAATTAAAAACACTGGTTCCACGCCCATATTGCATCCACTCTTCATGAATATATAAATAGTTATACTAAAATTTACTACGATGAAATGTATTATAAATATTAAAGATATTAATGAAGTGGAATATTGATATTAATGAGTAATATGAATCATAGAAAAATAAGCAGTACCTAAACTGCTAATTAATGGCATTCAAACCTGTATTGGCCTTAATTATGCCTTTCAAAACGTAAATAGCCTACATAATCACTACGTACAGTCTAAGTAATGAAAGATTTAACATATAAGATGATTAAACTCGGTGAAAAAGTTAAACTATCAAAATATCAAAAGCCATAGAACAGAATTAATCGTTTAATATTAGAAATTTACAAAACTTTTAAAAGAGTCATAGTTTTGTAGAATATCCTTGATAATATCAATTGGTTTAAAAATAATAGAGCAACATTGATTGCTACGGTAAAGGATGACCGTAGCTTTAAAATACTCTAAATGAACTCTCATCTAAAGAACTGTTAACTGTTAACTTGATTGAAAAAACTACGACAAAAATTGAAACAATTTTCACCAAGGAGATGGTAACAATAAAATAGCATCTTATATGGCACAGCTCGCTAAAAAATCATATGAATTCGAAGTAAACATTAAGTAATACACCTGTTTTAAAGAACATGGCAGTCACACTATCTATGAATTCGTGTAGTAGAGGTAAATGCAATAACTTACATAACAGTTTTATAGTAAAGGAAACATCAGCCATAACAAAATACTATTGTATTGGAAGAAATAACAAACAGAAGAATGGCACTTCGCATGAATTGCAGGTCATGATATAAGTATTTCCACTAAAAACATAACTGAACCGGTCATTTGTTTGAATGACAGCTTGCTGCACAATATCAATATGAGTATATAAAAATATACAATTTAGACATTTCTAGTCCAATAAATCATTCTGATTCCATAATTCATAAAAGACCGAGTTAATATTAAAATACCCATTAGTTATTAACGATGAAAATTTATCTCAATGGAAAAACCAACAATAGATAAACAAAACAATCGTAATAATAAATAAAAGAATCTTAAGTACCGTTACGATTCCTCCACCACCCCGACCCCCACCCCCCAAAAAGCATGGTACATTTGTATGAAATAGACACACAATGGTACACAAATGTATGGCATATATGTCTAAGAATAACATAAGCCACAGTATGTACTTGATACATAAATAAATCATGAGAAAATTATCAACGGGAAACCCCAGATTATGTCAATGACACCTACTGTTTAAACCTACATTATACAACGAAATTTGGTTTTATAAATATATAGAATGCGCAATTATTATTGCAATCTGTATTCTACACACAAATACTTGTAAACCGCAGGACATAATAAAGATGAGCAAAAATAGATTATAATAAAGGACGAAATTCCCATATAATTGGGTGTGTAATTTGACTATTTTAATGAAAACATAACAGTTCAATAAAGATGGGAAAAATAAGGAAAAATAATGACGATAGCAATTCAGTATCAAATTTACAGATTACATGTAACGGAAGGCGTCTTAATAATACGTAATGTGTAACCACATTTGATGTGTGTACAAATTTCTCGCTGACATGTTAGCATTTATTCATATCTATCTTTAACTAGTCTGTGAAGAAGTACTTTTCATACGACAATACTCGTTTTAGTGTAACTTTATAGTTGGACAGTTGCTATTTATCACAGTTGGTCGAAATATTGACAAAATAAGAAATCATCGTCTTTGTATAAGAGACCTTACCAAAATTACCTAATTTTCTAGCAACATCCGATAATACTGTATATCTCTTAAGTTTTAAAAACAAGACTGATATTCATAATGACAACAATCATTGTCAAATATTCAAAATCAGTTAAGGACATCCTAGATATAGTTCAGCCCCACTTCCTGTAACATGTCCTAGTCTGTTAAAGATGTCTAACATATCTGTTAAAAGAATATGGTAAATTCATTGTCGTTGTAACATCTGTACTATATAATTTTCGCAGACAAGCCTAGATTGGTTGAAGGTTGTCTAAAACAATCAAAACAGTAACTCTCTATTGTTTGTCCTTTATAATTCTGAAAATGGTATACGTTTTGTACCTTAGTCACCTGAATTGTGATACTTATGAAAGAGTGCAGTAATACTAATTTGAAAAGTCATGTTTGATATCAATCGTCAAGGTTATCTTTGATTCAAATAGATAGCATAATGGGCACCTCAACAGATCCTTCATGTATAGAGACTGTCTGGACGCAAAAACTATATTTGAAAGTACTTAAATGAGAGTCAGAAATCAACTATTAAGCAATCTTTACATAAAGTATATGGACACTGGCCAGTCATCGATCCAGCCTGGCATAATACAACCCTTAGGAAAACTGGTATATCACAGAAAGCCTTCTACTTATTTGCAGTTATATTAATAACCATAAGATAAAAAGGATAGAACTTGATACATCTGAGAGAAAGATTAGGAATATCATTTTAGAGAAATTGTGAAAATAACCATCAGGATATTTTTTTATAAAACTTATAGGAGAAATTAATTGTAGAGATTTCTAGGATGGTATAATCATTGATATTAACAATCACTTTGAGAAATTATGAGTAAAATTATAATCTCTCTCCTCCCATTCAGATACCATTCACCTCTCAAATATTCGAAAAAAATACTATTCTCAAGATTACTGTAAGCAACAGAAAATATTTTTTAAATAGAAGATTCATCTGCATATATATGAATCTGTCAAGAGTTTGTTGAATGAGATCGTCAATGAATGAAAATAAAACAAAATGAGAGAGAGAGAGAGAGAGAGAGAGAGAGAGAGAGAGAGAGAGAGAGAGAGAGAGAGAAAAAGAGAGAGAGAAATGTTCCACTAAAGACAAAATGTAGTCAGTTAGATATATGAAACTCAGAATAAAACCGTGATAGACGTATTTGATAACGAAAAACCCTATATCTATAATTTTACTATTGGACTTGTATTGTTAAACTATTCTAGAAACAAATTATTCCTCTAATTACTTTGGCGTATAACAAAAGCTATTAATTTTCCCATAAATTGGCGCTACAGTCTTTTATTAGCCAATCCCTGAACAGTTACCAATTGTAATATAAGCATCACGTTCTAAATGGCAGACTTCTTAACGAATGGAATTGGATTACATATATTATTTGATTACATACGTGCTGACTGCTTCCTGGTGTAAAGACAAAAATGAAAAAAAAAGAAGAAGAAGCCCCATTTACGACATCAAAAGATTTCGCTACGTGATAATATAGGCATATTCTAATGGCTGTCGGTGTTCCCCTCTCATACGAAGCTAAAATGAATCATCTGCCTGACAGCGCCTGAGGATTTGAATACCATATCATGAATATGCTTTTTATTCAGTGCTGGTGATAGGAGGAAATGCTGAGAAATTTCAAGAAATAAGCACTGATTCAAAAAAAAAAAAAAAAAAAAAAAAAAAAAAAAAAAACTATACTCGAAGAAATTTCAGTCTCCCTCCTAGACCGTAAGTCGATAAGAAAAGGTAGCTATGTGTATTTACGAGGAAATAAAAAAAAAAAGTACTTAGGCAAGGCCATATGTGAACTTCCTGAGATCAACAATAATATTTTCTACTTTTACAGGCGCTGAATTCTTTGTACTAAAATGATAAGGTGAAGGGGTAAGAAAGGTAACATACAGATTACAGAGACATCTACAGTGATACTGTCTAATCAGGAAGTAGAATAATACAGTAAAAGAGATTAAGCAATGTTTTAATTTGTTTTTAAGGACACAGAGCCATGGTACGTACCAAATGGTAAAAGAAAGAAAGAGGACAAATTTGCATTCCTATAAAGTTAAAAGAAAAAAAAAACTGAACAGCACAACCTAATATTGGTTAGAACATACCACTAATATTTCGTGGATCGGGCAGAAGTAAACCAGAGGAGATCACATGACACTAAGAAACGAACTTCAAAAAACAATATATAAAAGATGGAAAGAAAAATCCACTACAGCATAAAACCAAATGCAACGGAATGAGATACCAAAAGAAACAGTAAAGGCGAGGATGGTTAAAAAAACATTCGCTCAGGAATAAATGAACTCGTTTTCTCTCACAAAACAACCCTACGAACCCTTCCACAATTTCAGAACTCTTGTTCATACCTAAAGGAAAAATATCATGAGCATTAAAGAACATAGATATCCAAATCGAATGTCAAAGTAACTGCATTGTTGTAAAAACCTTTGGGAAGTGAAAAAAAAAATAACTAAATTGTGTGAATGGGACACAATATTGATCAGAGAACCTATTAACGCGTAAATAACCTTGCAGGTGAACAGAATATCAGAGAGACTAACCAGTACACCAAGAAGTGCAAATTAAAGATGGAATTTAATGACAAGTGCAAATAACCTTAAATGCATATTTTCAAAATGACCATGAACAAATTACCTACTCAAAATAAAAACCATGTTTTCTAATTGTAATTTAACCTTGCCACTGACCTAGTAATAAAACAACAACGAAATAAAAAAAAACTAGCAATAAAACAACAACGAAATAAAAAAAAAAACAATGAGAGAGGGAGAGAGAGAGAGAGAGAGACGCTGACTTCTCAAAAACTTCAACTTACCACGCGAAGTCTAAGTGAAAATAGAGCATGTAGGGCTTGCAATTAAAACTTTGAATAGTTATGAAATAGATTTTTAACTGCTAAGTAAATTGAGGCTTGGTAGACTTAAGTACGTAAAAATGTTACTTTCCCTTTCGAGAACAAATTTAGGTGTTGAAGAATGCAGAAAAGCTATCATTTGCCAACCCCTCTCTCTCTCTCTCTCTCTCTCTCTCTCTCTCTCTCTCTCTCTCTCTCTCTCTCTCTCTCTCTCTCCTCGACGAGGTAATCCCTTCCCTCAAGGGATGAGACCAATGTACAGGTAATCTCTGATCTGATGAATGGTTTCATCCCAGCGGGGTGAGGGATTAACTTGTAGAGGAAAATGTCTGTATGGTGCGAATGGTAATACGTAGTATATTTTAATATTCTTTTCTATCTACTATCTTTCTTTTCTTTTCTCCTGCTCGCAAGAAAAATAAAGACAATGGATTTCATAAAATATGACCACATTACTTTTTTGCGCAAATCAAACCCGTGACCAATCTTTGGAGAAATGAGTACGATAACACACACAAATATACAGTAATATATATATATATATATATATATATATATATATATATATATATATATATATATATATATATATATATATATATATAGTATATATATATATATATATACATATATATATATATATATATATATATATATATATATATATATATATATATATATATATATATATATATATATATATATATATAATTTATTATAATTCAAACCTCCAAGGTTATGGATCTAAGGTTCATAGAGGCAAACATTACGTAAGAAGATGAAGAGGCTTACATATGATTGTGGGGATGGCGGTATTTGCTGAATTATTTAAGTTTTATGGCATTCCTGCAGCTTCCGACTTCCGGGACTAAATGCTAAAAAGAACCTTAAGCTATATCAATAATTCTAAAACTTAAACACACCCATTAAAGAGATGAATATACTTAAACGGATTCTTCATAGAACTTTTAAATCAACTTTCTCTACTTTCTTAATATTGCATTCGATTCTAGAATTCTAAATATTTTTTATTCCACTAGTCGCCACACCAAAGATCTTGAGCAATTACCAGTCCTTCCGGCGAAAGAAATGGAAATTATAATGTATTCATTCCATAACATTTAAGAAATATAACCAAGTGTGTCCGACGACCTCTCTACTGCGAATTCAGTGGTCCGTCGAGAGCTATTTCAAGGCTATACGAATTCAAATGAGTTTCAAAACTATCTCAATATTTCATGATACTACGGTAAAGCCACGTGGCACTCACCGTCCACTGAAGCATCATCTAAAGGTGTAGTTAAATATGCCATTTAACTCTCCTTACTCCATTGCGCGTCCATTATCACTTCAACACTTGCAAACCAGTATCTATGGTTTTTCTTCCTTTCTTTCTCCCTTTCCTATCCCATACTTTCTCTTCTGCTTTTCTGAAAAGTCAAGTCTTCTCAGTGAATCAATATTAAGTCGACGTGACAAAGTAATTTGTGACCCCGTCTTGGTATACCGGGAAAACTGCCACTGTTAGTGATGTCTTATTTAGGGGACTGAAACTCCTAACAGGAAGTTGCAGCATCACCCACGAACCCAAGAAATATTTCTAGGAGACCCAGTGTACGTATAAAACATAAATTATTTCCTTGAACTTTGGGAAATTGTATTCACTTCTAAACTTGAAATTATCTCTTTTTCATAGCAATTGATCTAAAAATACACCCGTTGAATTATCTTCGTTCGTTGTTGAAATACAGTTAATATAGTGTCATGGTAATGCTTCTTTCACGGTTTCGTAATATAAGAGGAAATAAAAGAAAACAAATTTACGCAATTATGCATGTTCTGGTATAAGGTTAAACACAGAAAACATAGTTTACGCACTCTCTCAGGGTCGGAGCTGAAACTGGCAACTGAAAATACAAAAATGGACATAGACTGAAATTTTATATGATTTTTTTCTCTTGCTGGAGACTTAGGACATCAATCGTATAAAAGTTTGAATGTCTTCTAGACGATTAATTCAAGGTAGATTAATAAATACAAATAACTTTAAGCGGACATTTGACAAAACAAGATTGAGCATTTCAATGGGTATGTTCCCGCAATGCATGAAACGTACGGTCGATGCCAGGAAGCCAATTCCTAAAAACTCCCTCACTGTTGATATTCTTTATTTCATCAACGTATCTTACTGTGAATATTATTCTGTCTCTTTGGAGTGAAATGTGGAACTTTTATAGACCAGTTATTTATAACAGTAGTGTAGTAATGGTTGTTGGTGTTTCCGTAATGATAGAATGAAACCAAATTCTTTTAAATGGTACATTAGGAAAACCATCTACCGCTAGGGCTAGCAATCTTAAAGACATTTATCTCTAGGGAGGAAACGTAAAATGGAAATATAAAGAAAGCAAGAGTACGAGTTTGTAGCATTGTTTGGTCAACAAGAGCTCTCTCCGTGAAGAACCACAAACACTGGAAAAAAAACTCTTGACAATCTAAACTGTAACAAAGAAAATACTTTTCATTTGGCACAATAACATCTCTATCATGGAGTGCATTGATAATGTGACTGCAAACTCAAACTCTTAGCCTCCAGAATTATTTGTTTTTGAATATTAAAGAACTTGAAAGGCTAAATTGAAAGAGATAAAACGCAATAGTTACAATGTAACATACTGAAGCTCCTCTTCATAGCAGTCAAAGAATTTCAAAAGAACCTTTAGAATACTTACATCAAAATTTCATTAATTCCTCGCAGGAAGCGCAGGGAAAATAAATTGTTTCATAACCAATGTAATAACTGACAAAGAAAGGAAAAATGAGACTCTTTTGCCTTTTCTCTAAGGAAAAAAAATAAAAGGACTACATCATGAACATGGTTAGGGTTCGTTGCTAACTTTAGAAACTTGGGTCATAATTGGCATTTCATCGTTATGACACACACACACACACACACACACACATATATATATATATATATATATATATATATATATATATATATATATATATATATATATATATATATATATATATATTAGCATTGTAATTATATAAAAAAAAAATCGTGAAGACTGATTTCCTCACATAGTGCCTCGTAAAACTTCAAACATCGGTCATTGCAACAAATTACTACCTACCTCAATTTCCTATGTCAATATTTGGTAACCTTCGATTTTTTCAATTTTTTCTGTGGTTTCGTAGCAAGATGAGCTCATTCAGAAAAGGAAATGAACCAAATACACACAATAGCTTATCAGTTGTGCATCGGGACCACAGTAATCTCGTTCAACATTTCGAACAAGTATCTTCATTAATGTATACCGACGCATAGAACAAGATTTGTTTACATCTCGATTTATCTGCTTCTACCGTCGTTCAATATCTAAATATTTTATTCTCCTTCCTAGATAATGGTAAAGCACAAATAATCACTAAAGATTAAATTTTTTAAGACAAAAAGATTGTTGTTTTCGAAGTTTTAAATGGATATAAGTTGGTTCAGGATAAAAAATCTTATTGAAGCAAGATTACAGTATACAAAAACAATCAATACTTTTTAATAGAAACAATATGTGAGATTTTAGACGAATCAACACTCAACAAATACCAATGACATATATGAAAAATGTCATAAACACGTTGAGAAAAATTACAAAATAATGGAATGATGGTAGATACTGCATGTACATATTCCACCCATAGATGCCTTACTGTAATTTAACACTTAAAATGTTTTAAGAATTCCTTCTAGAAGCTTTGAATTGTGTTTCCAAAAGGATTCAGAATATTAGAACGACACGAAATAATGAATGAGTCCAAATTTATACAAATCGATTCGATAAAATTTGTAGGTATTCCTTTGTATCCTCTGCAAGTGCTTACAATTATATAAAAGCCCCGCCACGCTGTGACGATCATTCCGCAGTAATGATAATTATAATAATGATAAGAAGTGAAGGGAGAGAA
>NC_090732.1:94565630-94568130 GCF_036898095.1 Palaemon carinicauda | reverse complement strand
ATATAGAATGCCGCTTTCTCTCAAAATTAGAAACTTGGAGCCTTACTAAAGCCCTAGAACATAAGCTAGTTACAACTCAGAGAGCTATGGAAAGAATTATGTTGCGAATAACACTAAGAGACAAAAACAGCAACATGGATACGAGTGTGACGGGCCGAGAGAGGAGTTGTGAACTCAAAGGCAGATTGGAAACGACTAAGTTATTTATTAAGGAACACTCTTCTTTATGCACAAAACCTCAAGGCAACAGGACATGACCTGTTCGAGAGACAGATAATGTTACTGAGCAAAACAGAGACATGATCATTCAGGTTCTTTTTAGTGCGAGGGAAGAGTGCAGATACAACCATAATATATACAAAATAATTATGTATTATTGTGTGACACACGGTTGGTACATGGCTCCCCCCCTAAAAATGACATACTGTACATGTTAAATAGGGCGCCCTGATCTAGAGAGGCGAACTGTAGGCGGGTCCTCTGGCAGAAGATAAGCAGGTTTTAGACGATCAATGGAGACCCAGTCTTCTTTGCCCCGAATGTTTAGGAGGAATGCTTTCGGACTGTATCGGATCACAAGGAAAGGGCCCGTGTAAGGGGGCGTTAGTGGTGGCTTGCTGGTGTCGTTGCGCAGGAAGACGTTCGTTGCAGAGTGCAAGTCCGTTGGTATGTGATGCTTCGCTGGGGGCTTGTAAGTCTGGCGGCACGGAGTAAATTTTCCCACGACGTGACGTATGCGCTGGAGATCGTCGGAGGAGGTCGTAAAAGGAAAAAATTCGGCAGGGACGACCAACGGGTCGCCATACACCATTTCGGCTGCCGAGACGTCAAGGGCGTCTTTAGGAGTGGTCCTTAGTCCAAGAAGGACCCAGGGAAGCTGAGTAAACCAGTTGCAATCCTTGCAGCGGGACATCAAAGCTGCTGTGAGGGTGCGATGAAAACGTTCAACCATTCCATTGGCAGCGGGGTTGTAGGCCGTTGTCTGATGTAGGGTGATGCCCAGGAGATTTGCTAATGACGTCCATAATTGAGAGGTGAAAGTTGTTCCCCTGTCAGAAGTAATATGCTCAGGGATACCGAATCTTGAAATCCATCCAGAGAGTAAGGCAGATGTACATGAGGCGGACGTTGCAGTTTCCATGGGAATGGCTTCAGGCCAACGAGTGGAGCGGTCGATGACGGTAAACAGGTAACGATGTCCTTGTGATGTGGGTAGGGGGCCTACAATGTCGACGTGAATGTGTGCGAAACGACGCTGAGGTTGAGGAAAGGTCCCCACTCCTGAATCCGTGTGTCGATGTACTTTGGAAGTTTGGCAAGAAGTACACGCACGGACCCAATCCTTAGCATCCTTAGAAATGCCGTGCCAAATGAACTTTGCCTTCAGCAGCTGTGCAGTAGAACAGCACGAGGGATGTGAAAGGCCGTGGATGAAATCAAACACCTGTCGGCGCATGGCAGCAGGAATCCAAGGTCGCGGTCTACCAGTACTGACGTCACAGAGGAGGGTGGTGTTGGAGTCTTCGAGGGGAAAATCCTCCCAACGGAGGGACGTGCAGGATGTCCTACAAGCTTGATACTCTGGATCCTGTCGTTGGGCTTCAGCCAGGGCGTTGTAATCCAATCCCAGTTGAACGGCAGCCAACGTGTTTCTTGACAGGGCATCGGCAACGGGATTCATTTTCCCAGGGACGTATTGGAGGGTGCAATTGCATTCAGCCACGGCGGAGAGATGTCGGCGTTGACGGGCGGACCAGGCGTCAGACTGTCGAGTGAAGGCGTGCACCAGAGGCATGTGGTCTGTACGAATGACGAAGGGCGTACCTTCTAAGAAATGGCGAAAGTGACGGACAGCCAAGTGCACCGCCAGCAATTCTCGATCGAAGGTAGAATAACCACATGCTGCCTTGGACAGTTTTCTGCTGAAGAAAGCCAATGGGCGGGGCGAGCCTTTGACCACCTGCTCGAGTACTGCACCAATAGCGACGTCGCTGGCATCGGTGGAGAGAAGGAGAGGGGCGTGTGGGATAGGAAAAGTGAGAGCCGCAGCAGTTGATAGGGCCTTCTTTGCATTGCAGAAGGCTGCTTCTTGAAGGGGACCCCACTTCAGGTCCTTTGGCTTGCCCTTGAGGGAGGCGTAGAGGGGAGCAAGAGTGGCGGCAATGGCTGGCAGAAAACGGTGATAATAGTTGATCATGCCCAAGAATTCCTGCAGAGCTTTGACGGTCGAGGGCGTGGGGAAATTCTGAACGGCTGCTACCTTCTCAGGGAGGGGTTGGACTCCTTCAGGAGTGATACGGTGCCCCAAGAACGACACTTCATTGGCGCCAAAGGTACACTTGTCGTACCGGACTACAAGGCCGTTTTGTTGCAGGCGGTCGAGCACGATGCGCAGGTGACGGAGGTGTTCCTCTTTTGAGGAGGAGAACACAAGTATGTCGTCCACATAACATACACAGAAAGGGAGGTCCATGAGACGTTGAAACGTGGCCCCAGCATT
>NC_090732.1:94558130-94560630 GCF_036898095.1 Palaemon carinicauda | reverse complement strand
CATGAATTATCAAAAACTATATTGTCAAGAAAAATGTGATAAACAATGAAAGAGGACAATTTTCGTTTTCTGTCATTTTACGATATAAATCAATCAACGTCACATAAAAAAACTTAGTCCCAACCATATGATTGTGGGACTGTAATAGTAATTTTCACAATGGTTTTTTTTTTTTTATGTTTTTACTACTTTTAGTTCTTTGGGAAGAAAGTATTTCGTTTTTTATTACTATGGAAATATGTGCGTGCGAAATGTTAAACTTTGTGTGGTTGTTCTTTAATGAATAAGAAACCCTCATAGATTCTCAAGAGAAATACTGATATCAGGTTTTAATTTAATATATAGCCGTAGCTCCGGAATTCTCCTTCCATAGAGCCTCGTTTTCTCTGCCTCTCGTTATCTTTTATCATTAATCATTCTGCGCCCTCCGTAGCCAGTCCCCTCACTTGCTCCTTTCCCTGCTCTTTGGTTCCATTAGGATCCTAGAAAGTGTCTCTCAAATGAATGACTAAACCTTCTTTATGAAAGAATAAGATAGAGATTAATAAATCAACTTTCAATGTTTATAGATATAAAATATCGCATATAATAGCATAAAACATAAGCATCGTTCGTCCATCATTAGTGCAATCGATAAAAGAACTTAGAAACCAAAGGAATGCAAAGGATAATTCTTGAATATCTGTTATCATTGAATGTAATTACCTCTAAGCATGATAATTCCCAGTCAGGTTTTGCAGGCAACAAAAGGAAAACTAGGGTAATAATTTAGCAAACCTAAAACAACCATGTAAGTAAAATCTGTGTTTTACCAATGAATATTACTTACTTACGCCCAATACTTTCACACTGTTGGCTTAATGAACGCGTAGTCACAAGGTCGTTTGCATAAGTATTTATCACCTTTTCAGTGGAAATGAATTCATATCCTTCATGCCCAGTCTGTTTTCATGACTATTCCATGTCCTTATAAATAAAAATTATTAGATTTATTACACTAATTTTAAATTTGATCAAAACATATAAATAATGCATAAAAGATTAATCAATAATTAGAGTCTTGTTAATGTACACGAAGATTCTTCGGGTTATCAGGTTTATGATTAAACCTTCTAAACAAAATTAATAGGGAGAGATAACAAAACTAAAATACCAAGAGCAAGACGGTAATGACGTTGCACTGTTACAACTAAAATTGCAACTCAAGCAGTTCAATATCTTTTGAAGAACTAATTACTATAAAGACCCCACTTACACTGAACCCTCAGCCACGTCAACTAACAACCGAAGAGGAAAATGTTACTTTCAAAAACAGCATTTCATTTTGAAATATATACTCTCTTATTGATTACAGGACGGTTTGTTATATATGTAAATATTTACAAGAGTTATAACTGTTTGTTCATAATTTATGTATATATACATATATATATGTATATACATATTTATATATATATATATATATATATATATATATATATATATATATATATATATATATATATATATATATACATATACATATACATATACATATATATATATATATATATATATATATATATATATATATATATATATATATATATATATATATATATATATATATATATATAGGGTTGGCAACCTGGCATTAAAGAAATTCGGTTCAGTCCTAAATACAATAGAATTATTGTATCAAAACACATGAGAATTATATACACAATAATTGATTTCTATTTCCAAAGATATTTTTTCGTATTAAACACAACGGACATTGTTACCAACCTAAGATATGAAAAACACCGTCAAAATAAGTGGGGTTTTATGACATACAAAAGGGCCACCTACATTCGCTCCCTATTCACTTCTATGATAACAAAAAGATGATATCAACGCAATAGAAATTTTCCAACTCAATCCAATCTGAATGCAGCTAAATGAAAAGTCAGATGTGTTTGATGTTCAGCAGAGAGAAAGAGAGAATCAGCAGAGGTGGGGAGGGGGGGCCACAGAGCGGCCATTTACATAACCACATTTCAATTTGAGCAGCGTATAACTTGTAAACACAGCCTCGTAGCTACAGAACATTTTTTTTCCGTTCATTCAGATTTTTTTTAAATAAATATATAAATTATTCAATTATCAGAAAGCTTGCTTGTTGATTCTGAAAATTTGACCCATTTACTAGACAGCAATGTTTAGTTACAGAATTGAGCAGCCCCGTAACACCAAGGATCAATACAAAAAGTATTGTTAGCTAGAATATTTTTTTCTCAATTTATAAAAATGATAGCTAAATTATTAATTCATCCTCAGAAAGCATTCGCAGATAACCAAAATATTTATGATGTCCTATTTGTAGAGTTTGTTGTTGATTTTTTGAGAAAAAAATATATCAAATTAAACATCTTAGACATTATGGGTCATATCAGTGATAACAGTAAACCCCGAATGTAACATGTAATATTGCGTTTACATTTTTGTCCTTTCTATGCATAATCACAACACCGGATATTCG
>NC_090732.1:94548130-94555630 GCF_036898095.1 Palaemon carinicauda | reverse complement strand
CGGTTTCCCCTTTGCTGAAACCACAGTCTCTGTCACTTGCTTTCCGAGAGAAAAGGCAATCTTTTGAATGGTGTATTTTACACTTAAGCATAGCAAAAAGAAAATCAAATCTTTATCATTTCTGTCTTCCTGAAGAAAACCTAATCAACTTTGCCATGAAGTGTTACAAAATTGACTCTTTTACTTGATCTTGATGTTTATGGAACTGTAGACTTGAATGGTATTTTTACTTTATTTTTGCAAAGATATCAGGTTTCCTAGTTTTCAAATTGTTTGTTCTTCAATCGTAGGTTCTTTGTGAATTGGTAATACTACTCCAAGAGATATATGTGGTAACTTTAGTCCTGCCAATTCCTATAAATTTCATATCATCGAAGGTTTTGCAAGTCTTTGGGTAAGGTTTCTGAATCAATAAGTTGAAAGTAATCATGTGTTCCCCAGTTTACAATTGGACTTTATTAAAGGTGTTGTAGAGATATCGCCATATTGCCCACAGGATTATAATCTTTAGTGTACCTTAGGATAGCGATGTTGTATCTTTGTTTTTTCATAGCATATACACATACTTGGACTGGACTTGAAAACAACCTTGTTGATTATACAGATATTCTGGTAGCATTGATCGCAGCTCCTGGGTGTGGTCTTGTGGTTGATGAGTCCCCTAACAGAGATTTCACTATAATTGGAGCATACTGCAAAATATGGGGAACACTATTTAAAGCCTAACAAAATTCAAGGTATATATAATTGATGACATTTAGATCCTACCCACCTAGATCTTTCCATTGACAACGTTTCTTTAAATACATTAAGTTCATTTGAGATTTTGTGTAATCTTTTAATTGAAAATTTACTTTCGAGAAATTTATCAAATATGTATCTTCTTCAGTAACACGGACAAAAATAATTTTACATTTAAAATTTTTTAGACCTCTCTGTCATGAAAAAAAAAAAAAAATGTTTTAACGATTCTATTCCACCATGTGCTATATTCTCCTCTCTCTAGTCTTCAACAGCCGACTTTCGTCTTAAACGATTGAAAAAAAAAATAAATAAATAAAAAAAAAAAAAACTTACTGTCTATTAAACCTTTCAGTCCCTAACCAGGATACTAATCGATGGCACCATCCATCAATTAGCTCTTGTGCATGTTATATATAAGACTCTTTATAGCTCTAAACATCGTTTGCATTCAAATTTATCCACACAAAAGTAATCACCTCGAAGTACTGGTTACGCAGTTAACATTCGAGTATCTTTAAAGGCTCAATACTGCCCAGTATTGGTGGACCTTCGGAAAATAAAACTTGGTGCGAATACCTTCTGTTGATCATGACGGCGTAGGTTTCGTTTCATTATTCATTTTTTACTTATCTGTTTAACATTGCCATTGATCATAATATATTTTAGTCTTTCATTTCTCTTTTACATTATAGTTAGTTTATTCTTTATTTCTCTGCTTCTATTCCGCACGGACTACTATCTTCAATGGGGTCCTTTATTATCTAAAATTATCCTTTCCAATTAGGGTTACACCTTATACAGTAATAATAATAATAATAATAATAATAATAATAATAATAATAATAATAATAATAATAATAATAATAATAATAACAATAATAATGCACGTATGAATGATATTGTTTAAAAAAATATAAAATAGGATAGTCACATCCTTTATCATAGAATACATATCCCATATCATTTCATTATTGTAGAGATGTGGTGTATAAACTTCCCTTATCCTTATTGTGGATAGTATAAACATTATACTTTTAGTAGCACACTATTACACTATTCAATATAAATTATTGATCATTGCATTGCATTTAAAGACATTACTCAAGACATGATGTAAGTGTCTAACGTAAGTTATTTTAAAAGGCATCAATACAATATTGGGAATGGGCAAATAGCCCTTTCTTTAAATATCGAGAGAGATAACTTTACACGAATGATTTACTGGTCATCGATTACCGTCCTGGGAAAATCAGTCGGGAATCAATGATCAAATCAGATATATACTACACTAGTCAGGTTAGGATGTTTTGTATCTTTCAGAGAGAGAATTTTGTGAATACTTTAGGGAAATTTTATTAATTGAATTTTCTGTGGTTACCTACAACATTTAATTCCTTAATAAGATTATCATAAAATATACAGGTTGATAGTCATCAACTCTGTGTGGCTCATAGACTTCTAAAAATGACATGTAGTTGCCAAATGTCATTACATCTCTAAAATATAGTTTATTTGGTGTGAATAACACAGTAGTTGCGACGTCAAATGGAATGTAGGCTAAATCAGCAATGGATCTCTTTTATACTTACTTCTATCGAATGCAGTGAATTCGATAGCTGAATGCATCCTTCTGTCCTTATCACAAGACTACGCAATCCTTAACAAATATCGCTATATCAGTTACAAGCTAAGTGCTAAAAGAGCATACGTATACTTACATGGAGAAGTAATTGTAATTGTAGACTCCTAAAGATATGTATAAAATAATAAGCACGCACACATATATTACATATACCTACATACATACATATATATATTATATATGTATATGTGTATATATACTGTATATATATATATATATATATATATATATATATATATATATATATATATATATATATATATATATATATACTTATATATATATATATATATATATATATATATATATATATATATATATATATATAGTGTGTGTGTGTGTGTCTGTATATAGAGTACCGTACATACAACTTATAAATTAAATAAATAACATTAAATAACATAGATATAAACTGTATGTATGTATATGTGTGTATGTATATACAGTATATATATATATATATATATATATATATATATATATATATATATATATATATATATATATGGTATATATATATATACATATATATATATATATATATATGAATATATATATATACTGTATATATATCAAAAGAAAATAGATATATTGATAATAAAGATATATAAACTGATCTATAGTATACACACACACATATATGCACACTTCCATGTTTCCTTTTTTCACTAAGTTGTTTTTTTCCCGTTGGAGCCCTTGGGCTTAAAGCATCATGCTTTCCCAACTAGGGTTGTAGTTTAGTTAGCGATAATAATAGCATAATTTACATCGAGTAGATTTGCATTGGCGTTGAATGAGGTAAATAAAATCCACTAAGAATAAAGGTTTAGGGAACGTCTTTCAATTACATGTAAACTTCTCTTAACAATAGATTTTACCTGCTTCAGTAGAGTGTCTTATAAATACAGAGGGAATTATAACTATTCTTTTTTATCCATTCTTACCTCAGCACTTCAAGTAAAGTTCCTCACGGTTGAGCGGACATAGGACAACTGCCGTACTTTTTATCTTCAAGTACACGAAGTCTTCCGATAAAATCCCTTCAATGGTATTCCTCTAAATACTATTCTCTAAGATATAATATATGATATTACAACAATAGATGTATATGAAAGCAGCATATATATATTTAGATATTTGAAAACAATAATACTGCTAAAGGATTACTTGAAATTCTAATCTAAATACAAGTATTTATTTAAATATTCACACTTCAAGAAGACTTTCCACTTCCTAAACAATCAACAAAAGGCGAGAGAGTAAACCCCACGCAATGTCTCAAACGTAAACATCAAGTTGACAAGCGGAGGAAATATTGGAAGCACCTCCAGAACTTCACCGAAAACATCTCAGAACTGTCTCTTGCGGGGCGAGCTCTTCTGGAGCTCCGGGCGAGCGGAGACGACGTGCGTACACATTGCCTTAAAGAAGCCAACTAAATCTGACAGCGAGACTGAGCGAGTTGCAAGCCACGTATCTGCCCTGGGTTGATTCGGAAAGAGAGGGGGGAGGGAGCAGGAGAGAGGTAGAGAGAGCAGGTCGCTGGCGGTCAATGGATACCTCTTCCCCCCTTTTGGGGGTCGCAAATTGGGCTATCCTCCAGAACACTACTGTTATGGAAACGGATGATCTAGGACACCACCCTATAACACCAGCGAGATTAACCTATAAAATCTGATGCGAATTTTAACGAAGTTGGTGACATCACGTTTCCCCTTTATTTTACCATACAAATGTCAGTAACGTTAGGGTTATCATCTTTTTTATAATTTTATAAGGTGCAACGCTCATGATCATATAGCCCATCTTGTTACACTGTAGAAATATATATATATATATATATATATATATATATATATATATATATATATATATATATATATATATATATATATATATATATAGTATATGTATGTATATATATAATATATGTACATATATATATATATATATATATATATATATATATATATATATATATATATATATATATATATATATATATATATATATATGTGTGTGTGTGTGTGTGTGTGTTATATTTATATATATACATATATACATAAATATACATATATATACATATACTACATATATATATATATATATACATATATATATACATGTATGTATATATATATGTATGTATATTTATTTATATATATATATATATATATATATATATATATATATATATATATATATATATATACATATACACAACAACAACAACAACTACAAATGCAGCCGTTTCTAGTTAACCGCCAGGGCACCAGCCACTCGTTGAGATACTACCGCTAGAGAGTTATGGGTCTTTTGACTGGCCAGACAGTACTACATTGGATCCTCCTCTCTGGTTACGGTTCATTTTCCCTTTGCCTACATACACACTGAATAGTCTGGCATATTCTTTACATATTCTCCTCTATCCTCATACACCTGACAACACAGATTACCAAACAATTCTTCATCACCCAAGGGGTTACTGCACTGTAATTGTTCAGTGCCACTTTCCTCTTGGTAAGGGTAGAAGAAACTCTTTAGCTATGGTAAGCAGCTCTTCTAGGAGAAGGACACTCCAAAATCAAACCACTGTTCTCTAGTCTTGGGTAGTGCCATAGCCTCTGTACCATGGCCTTTCACTGTCTTGGGTTAGAGTTCTCTTGCTTGAGGGTACACTCGAGCACACTCTCCTATCTTATTTCTCTAACTCTTGTTTTGTTAAAGTTTTTATAGTTTATATAGGAGATATTTATTGTTGTTACTCTTCTTAGAATATTTTATTTTCCTTTTTTCCTTTCCGCACTGAGCTATTTTCCCTGTTGGAGCCCCTGGGCTTATAGCATACTGCTTTTCCAACTAGGGTTGTAGCTTAGTAAGTAATAATAATAATAATAAAAAAGGCTTCAGGCATCTTCTAAGTCACGTCTGGGGCTTGGCCAACTGCAGGTTAGTGATGGAGGGAGACTTTTGTTTGATCGCTCTCAACAAACCAACCTAGTATGAGTGGCCCTGACTAGTACAGTTTTGCTCATCATGGCGATACACAAAATCTTTCACCATGTTAAGTATCCCCACTCAGAAAGGCTACGGCGTCAATGACCTTGGATGTCAGGATATATATATATATATATATATATATATATATATATATATATATATATATATATATATATATATATAAACACGTGTGCATGTGTGTGTGTAAAAAATAATCATGTCTTGTTTCCCTTACATGATATGACACCAAATTCACAGGAGTTAAAGACCAAGATTGTTAGCCTGACCACCCTATCTAGAAACTAGCACATGCGGGACCAACAAATGAGGTTTCAGTAACTTTGCCACAAAGAGTGGGGCCGGATTCGATTCTCTGGCCGACTAAAGGGTATTATCATAAAGTTGATTCCCCCTTGGATCTCCGATCCCGAGGTAGTCTCTACCATATATTAAGCGGTATATATGATTTATATGAATATATATGAAAAACACGTATCAATGTGCAAAATTATCATTTTATATATATATATATATATATATATATATATATATATATATATATGTGTGTGTGTGTGTGTGTGTGTGTGTGTGTGTTTGTGTCTAGACTATCTGACATCATTAAAAGACCCCACTAACCTTTCATGGAGCCAATTCCTCCACCAATAACACTTGTGACAGCTGACTCCCTACCAGACCACGATGGGATGGTAACCCTATGATTAAAAGGGGTCTAGTGAAAGCCGAAGCCACTTAATGAGACTGAGAGAATTTCAAGAATACTAATCATCCCCACTTTAATCATAATGATAGGAAAACGGGACAAAGTCCTATCTCGAAAAGTCAAGATACACCTGGAATCCAAGGGACAATGTTCTCCAAGAAACAGTTCTTCATGCCAATAAGGAAAAATTTACACTCCTTCACTCTAAACATTATCGTTGGCAAGACCACCACAGCTTCCACAATTGGATTTGAAAAAAAAAAAATCAATCCCAGTAATGTTATCCCATTACAAAAAGTTGGACCTTGAAAGAGGAAGAGATATTGGGCAGCAAGATGGAAGACAACTGATAAAATATGGAGGAGGTTGAAGTAATAATAAGCAATAAAAGAAGAAAGTGAGAAATTTTGTGTTAAAATAAAGAAAAGTTATTTCCTACTTCGTGATCTCTCTTGCCTGTCACAAGGCTTCATTGTTCCATGGTGGCAACCAAGCAACCACGTCACGACATTCTCTCGTTAAGAGAGTACAACTCCAGTAACGCTTATTTTTTAAATACTCCGACCAATCACAAAAAAAGTGGAAAAAAGGAAATTCTAAACTAAGCTCATGAAAGTAAGGCCCAAGTGGAATGGCATTGTTATGCCATAAATTTATCGATAAAATTTTCCATCATAAACGAATAGGAATCATAAATAAAAATTTTTAAATAAATTAAAAATATATTTTTATGTTTATTAAAACAATTAAGTTATTCACCATTCTACATAATTACTTTCGAAATGATATCAATTAAATGACAATGGTTCATAATTTGACAGAAAATTTCAGAAATAAATTTCAAGCATTAGTTAATGATGTCCTATATAAAATACATTCATTGCATTATTTATACGATTTAGTATGAGATTGAAAGATAATTTTATCTTTCAGCAAACAATTATCAAGACAAATTATGTAATTACGTATAGTACAATTGTGCGCCTTTGTTGAAGAAAAAAAAAAAAAAAAATATATATATATATATATATATATATATATATATATATATATATATATATATATATATATATATATATATATATATGAAGGTAGATCTGGAAGGCTGAACTGACGCCACCTTGTTCGTGGAGGTTCAAGACTTGGCATACGGGGAAGAGTGTAAAGCATTGTGGGATAACCAAAGCAAATACTATCATCCCGCTCCACATTCTTCAGCTGGTCTTGCAAACTGGCAAAATATGTGTTTCTGACCCGCAAATTATAATAACGCTAACAATGTCCATTTTAATTATTCCTTCTACAAAAGCTTTCGATGTTTTCCCTTTCTACAAAATACCTAAAGGCTTATGTCTGTACCCTCCTTTATAAGAAAATAATGTTTAAAAAATTT